>NC_051041.1:685000-697500 GCF_904848185.1 Acanthopagrus latus | reverse complement strand
CTGAGTGCCGGCAGGTTTCAGCTGAACACGGTCGATATTTAAATATTTAAAGGAACACGTCACGACTCGTTCGGGTCGATGATTCATCTGCAGCCTCCTTCTGAAGAATGACGTCACTTGTTGACAGAGTGATGTTCTCCTGTGTGGCAGCTCGTGTCGCTGGTTCTGATTCTGTCTGTCTGCTGACCTGCTGATGTTCTGCTGCTGAACACCGGGTCAGACTGCATGAATTCATGTTCAAACATATTTCCAGCGTTGAGCTGATTACTAACGTCAGGAATGATGAACAGATGTTTAGTGTAACAGAAGTGAAGAACAGCCGTTGACGCTCCACAGCTTCATAACTGAAGTCTGACCTGTCTCCTACGACCTGATCATCGACCAATAGGATGACAGAGTGCTCTGAGGCTCGGCAGCGACCCCCTCGAGGGACGACAGAGACGAAGAAGACACATGTTGGAGGAACAGCTGAGGCTCGTCAGCACAGCCGTGAGTAACTTGCTCGTTAGCTATGTTAGCTTCGCTGGCTACGATTAACAATTTCCAGTCCCGCCTCCCTGATGACCTCACAGAAGGTCCTTCACACTGACGACTCAGGACCAATCGGGACCACACACACACACACACACACACACACACACACACACACACACACACACACACACACACACACACGCACACACACACTCACCTGTTGGCCTGCGTGGTGAAGACTCCGACCACAGCTGGTCTCTGGTTGATCTGCAGCACGTTGGTGAGAGACTGAAGGACGTCGAAGTAGAAGAAGGAGTCTCCAGGAACAGAACAGTTCAGACGGGCCTGGACACACACACACACACACACACACACACACACACACACACACACACACAGCTGTTAGAACCACCTCCACCGTGATAAGTCCAGGTGTCCTGAGACATGTGACACGTCAGGACGTCTGTGACCTCACTTCACTTCCTGTCTCTTACTCATGTGGTTCTGTGAGATCCGGTGTGTGAGTGAGTGCAGTCACCTTGAGGAACGAGGTCCAGTATCTCTCCAGAACTCTGGGAGAACCTCCGTTATCGTTCTTACAGACACGAGCCACTCGAGAGAACACCACCTGCAGAGAGAGGAGACGGGCTGGAGTCATTATTACATGAACAAAATCATAAAAACATTCATCTACCAGGAAGTTCTACCAAAGGACAAGTCAGTCAGACAAACAGTCAGACAAACAGTCAGTCAGACAGACAAACAGTCAGTCAGTCAGACAGTCAGACAAACAGTCAGTCAGACAAACAGTCAGTCAGACAGTCAGTCAGACAGTCAGTCAGTCGGTCAGTCAGTCAGACAGTCAGACAGACAAACAGACAAACAGTCAGTCAGACAGACAAACAGTCAGTCAGTCAGACAGTCAGACAAACAGTCAGTCAGACAAACAGTCAGTCAGTCAGACAGTCAGTCAGACAGTCAGACAGTCAGACAGTCAGACAGTCAGTCAGTCAGACAGTCAGTCAGTCAGTCAGACAGTCAGACAAACAGTCAGTCAGACAAACAGTCAGTCAGACAGTCAGTCAGACAGTCAGACAGTCAGACAGTCAGACAGTCAGTCAGTCAGTCAGACAGTCAGTCAGACAGTCAGACAGACAAACAGTCAGTCAGTCAGTCAGTCAGTCAGACAGTCAGTCAGACAGTCAGACAGTCAGTCAGTCAGACAGTCAGACAGTCAGTCAGTCAGTCAGTCAGACAGTCAGTCAGTCAGACAGTCAGTCAGACAGTCAGACAGTCAGTCAGTCAGACAGTCAGACAGTCAGTCAGTCAGTCAGTCAGTCAGTCAGTCAGTCAGTCAGACAGTCAGACAAACAGTCAGTCAGTCAGACAGTCAGTCAGACAGTCAGACAGTCAGTCAGTCAGACAGTCAGACAGTCAGTCAGTCAGTCAGACAGTCAGTCAGACAGTCAGACAGACAAACAGTCAGTCAGTCAGTCAGTCAGTCAGTCAGTCAGACAGTCAGTCAGTCAGTCAGTCAGTCAGACAGTCAGTCAGTCAGACAGTCAGTCAGACAGTCAGTCAGTCAGACAGACAGTCAGTCAGTCAGACAGTCAGTCAGACAGTCAGTCAGTCAGACAGTCAGACAGTCAGACAGTCAGACAAACAGTCAGTCAGTCAGTCAGTCAGTCAGTCAGACAGTCAGTCAGACAGTCAGACAGTCAGTCAGTCAGACAGTCAGACAGTCAGTCAGTCAGTCAGTCAGTCAGACAGTCAGACAGTCAGACAAACAGTCAGTCAGACAGTCAGTCAGACAGTCAGTCAGTCAGACAGTCAGTCAGTCAGTCAGTCAGTCAGTCAGTCAGTCAGACAGTCAGTCAGTCAGTCAGTCAGTCAGTCAGTCAGACAGTCAGTCAGTCAGACAGTCAGTCAGTCAGTCAGTCAGTCAGACAGTCAGTCAGTCAGTCAGTCAGTCAGTCAGTCAGTCAGACAGTCAGTCAGACAGTCAGTCAGTCAGTCAGACAGTCAGTCAGTCAGTCAGTCAGTCAGTCAGTCAGACAGTCAGTCAGTCAGTCAGTCAGTCAGTCAGTCAGTCAGACAGTCAGTCAGTCAGTCAGTCAGTCAGTCAGACAGTCAGACAGTCAGTCAGTCAGTCAGACAGTCAGACAGTCAGTCAGTCAGACAGTCAGTCAGACAGTCAGTCAGTCAGACAGTCAGTCAGACAGTCAGTCAGACAGTCAGACAGTCAGTCAGTCAGACAGACAGTCAGTCAGTCAGTCAGTCAGTCAGTCAGTCAGTCAGTCAGGCGGGTGGTGTACCTTGCCCAGGGCGGTGTACTCCACTGCGATCTCACTGAGGAAGAAGTAGACGTAGTTTCCGTAGTCGATGGCGTGCAGGAAGTGCGGCTCTGCAGAGAAACAGGAAGTCATCACGGATCTGTTCCAGTTTCAAGGTAAAACTCCTCAGATCTCCGTCAGTCGGAGGTTTCTACACCTTCCTGCTGCTACCAGCTGATGAAACGCTCTCATGTCATTAGTTTTCAAGGTTACTGTCGTCCTCTCGACTCCCTGACTGCTGCTTTAAACTCCTCAGAGAGGAAACGACTGCCAACAGCCTGAAGGAGGCGGAGTCACGTTTCCACGCTGAGCCGTATGTTTACATCAGCACCATGACGAGCTGAGCTGCAGCTTCAGGTCTGCAGGGACGCTTGACGATGTCACAGCTGTGAGGGCGCTCAAAACAAACGCACCTCTCCGGTGACATCATGTATCGTCCACTGCTGCAGGTCTCAGGTCTACATCCTGGTTTCTGTCGGACCTGAAGCTCAACCGACCCGTCGTCATGACAACAGAGAGACTCACAGACTCACCTCTGAGCCACTTGGAGTCGTACTTGACGGTCCTGAGGACGGGTCGCCCGTCTCCCAGACTCCTGTAGATGACGGCGTCGCTGGCCAGGAAGTCCGTCATGGTGGCCGAGTAGAAATCTCCACCTGCGAGACAGAACCAGAACCATGTCAGAACCTGAACCAGAACCGCTCTTTAACCCAAAACTCTGTCTTCAGTCTTTGTCCACAGTCTCAGAAAGAAAAGCTGATTCTTCACGATGAGACTTTCAGCAGCTGAAGTCAGTTGGAACTCACCAGCGAACAGTCCCACGTTGGACTGAACGGACTCGAAGGGACAGCGAGCCTGACCCACCACCTCCTCCCCGACCTGCTCCAACGAGGTCATCTGAGAGGAGACGCGTCACATTAAAGGACGAAGACACCAAGCATGAGTAAAATACTGAAATACAACAAGTGTGAGAGCTCCAAACCAACAAAAACACAGAAATGTCTCGCAGACGCTGGTGCGAGTTTTGAGAGAACTAACTGGGACGACGTGTCTGTGGATCCTGGAGCAGCGTGACGAGAAGACGTAGAAACGTCTTTAAATGCAGGAACACGTTTCAGTTTGTGAAGACTGAGACAGCAGCAGCACGTTGGCCTCTTTAACACGCCGTTGTTTATTCACCTCATTGTTATCTGACTTAATTATGCTGCTGATAAAGTTATTGAAATGTCAGCTGAGCTGATAACGCTCAGCGCTACGCTAGCTGAATGCTAACGGAGGCCGTGTTAGCCTGTGTGCTGCCTCCAGCCTCCCTCAGGACCGTCTGACCTCGCTCTCTGTTTCTCACTCTGTCTTCATCTGGCTCGTCCATCATGAAGCAGGACAGAGTGATAACACGTCTCTTCATCCACAGCGACGTGAGCAGGTGAAGCTGCTGAATTAAACATTTAAACTCAAACTTTATAAAGCTTTTTCTTCCATTCTTATCTCTGATGTCACTTCCTGCTCAGCGTTCACACACTGTCTGCGTCTCAGTTCAGGGTCTGCGTCCTCTGAAGGACCCGGTCTTTGTGGTCTGTGACGGCGAGTCCTTCAGAGACCTTGTTAACCTGGTCAGCTGTTGTTAAATGTGACGGTCGAGCCTCTGGAGCATTTCCTGGTTGTGTCACCAGATGTTTTACTCTTACGTCACGATTTCTGCGAAAATGGCGATCTACGCCACATGATGTCGCCATTTTCTCACTTTCTTTCTTCTTTTTCGGGCGTGTAAAGAATCCTGGGATATTTGAGGCCATGAAGGATCGTAGCAGTGCATCCTCCAGAAACACGGAGCAGAAGGAGCCTCTGGAGGAGCTTCAGACTGGGACAGACTGCAGATGCTCCTCTGAAGGATGCAGAGCTGAACTGAGACGCAGCAACATGCTGCCACACCTTCATCTGATATCAGATGTTGTTGCTGCCATACAAAACCAAGATGATGTTTGATGATCAGAATCAAAGAAAAATACGCTCCCTGTTTCATCATGTCACTAATATAAGCATGCGGTTTAAAATCTTTAAAATTGCTTTTTAAAACCAGCGTGATGCGGCTGTGTTCGCCGCCGTGCTGCCGCTGACAACTTCAACATGTTTCAACTAGAAAAGGTGACACGGAGCGCCGGACAGGAGGACTGAACTGGTCCTCTGTGAGCTCGTCCTGGTTCTGACTCCATGCTGCTGAGACGATGAGTTAATAATAAAGTTTGACTCATGAAACATCTGCTGAAGGTTGAACTGAGACGTTCACAGTGTCACAGTCAGAGAGCAGCAGATGAGTTATTAGTAGTGAAGACACAAAACCACCATGATGACCTGCAGCGTTCTGTTCCATCATCCAGGCCTCGCTGTCAGAACCACCAGCAGCAGAACTTCTTCATGTCAGCTCATCACCGACGTCTGTCATCGCTGAAGTCACATCGAGCCTCCTTCAACTTTATCGTAGCAGATTTAACTTTCGACTTTCATCCATCATGTTGAATGTGTTGTGTTGGAACCTGTTGTGATTATCTGAGAGGCTGCAGCTTCTCACACTGTTTGAAAAGCTCCTGAGTGACTTCCTGCTCTTTGAAAAAGCACCAGCCGATTTTATCTGGTGCCATCAATCATCAGCGAGCAGCTCTGTGTTTCCAGCGCCGCTCGTTTTAGATCCAAACTCTCAAACAGAACCAGGAGCGGCTCGTCTGCAGGTAAACGTGTTGTTTTTCTGTTAAACGGGGTCAGCAGCTGTCAGTCAAACCTGCAGCGCCGCAGCGGCACAAAGACGACGCTCGACTCTGGATCGACGCCTAAAATTGTGTCTTTTGTGACGTGTCGTGTCGGAGCGGAGCGTCTCCAGCTGCCTGACACTTTCAATTAGCAGCTGAGCCAGCAGGAGAACGCCGCCAGAATAAAAGTCATGTCGACCCGCGCCTCGCCACTCTGCTCGTTAACCCGCCGCTATAATGGGCGACACACACACACACACACACACACACACACACACACACACACACACACACACACACACAGATGTTTCCTTTGCTGTTTGTATAAAACAGTAATTACAGCTGATTAAAATAAAATACAAACTAAAACAAGATTTCATTGATTCTGTGTTCAGTGAAAATATTCTGATGGAAATAAGAGACGGTGAAATATCCAGAAACACTGAATGAATAACGGGTGCTTTTACTTTGAAAGTGTGTTTGATGCACTTTAACTCTGACAGATTCTCTTTAAGATTCATCTGTCGTTAGAGACAAACAGCCGAGGAGGATGAAACGAGACACAAGGTCCAATTAAATCATTTCAGTTAGTAATTATATCAATAAATCAAAAACTGACAATCAGTTTCTGAGTGGAACGTGCAGAACTTTCTTCCTGTGTCACAGTACTGACTGATCCTGGTCCGAGTCCTCTGAGCTCGGTACAAACTGAAGATCAGGCAGGAGACGACACACCAGGAGAAACCACCACGCTGACACGCAAGTGTTTCAAAGGATTTCCAGTAAGACCTGCAGACCTGCAGCAGACCTGCAGACCTGCAGCAGACCTGCAGACCTGCAGCAGACCTGCAGACCTGCAGACCAGCAGCAGACCAGCAGCAGACCTGCAGCAGACCTGCAGACCTGCAGCAGACCTGCAGCAGACCTGCAGACCTGCAGACCTGCAGACCTGCAGCAGACCTGCAGCAGACCTGCAGACCTGCAGCAGACCTGCAGCAGACCTGCAGACCTGCAGCAGACCTGCAGCAGACCTGCAGACCTGCAGACCTGCAGACCTGCAGCAGACCTGCAGACCTGCAGCAGACCTGCAGCAGACCTGCAGCAGACCTGCAGACCTGCAGACCTGCAGACCAGCAGCAGACCTGCAGCAGACCTGCAGCAGACCTGCAGACCTGCAGCAGACCTGCAGACCTGCAGCAGACCTGCAGCAGACCTGCAGACCTGCAGCAGACCTGCAGCAGACCTGCAGACCTGCAGACCTGCAGCAGACCTGCAGCAGACCTGCAGACCTGCAGACCTGCAGACCTGCAGCAGACCTGCAGCAGACCTGCAGACCTGCAGCAGACCTGCAGCAGACCTGCAGACCTGCAGACCTGCAGACCAGCAGCAGACCTGCAGCAGACCAGCAGACCTGGACTCAAAGGACCAGCTGGAGAAACACCTCCATCCATGATTGTTGTGACCAAAACAGTTATTTTAAGCCAAGTGATGATGTTTGTGTGGCACCACATGCTGTAAAGTTTTAGTCTTTACTCACAGAAACTCTTCCTGGATCTGTAATTATGCGTCATGTTGACAGCAGGTGAGGACAGAAGAACCACATCAGTCACCTCCTGAATACACAACGTCTGTGTGAAACCACAGGTGAGTTCAAACTCATCAGCTTTCATTTGTTCAGGTTGAACTTTCTGTTTCTCTCTTGTCACAACTCTGTGATGATGCTCTGGTTAGGTTTAGAAAAACTTTGTGGTTTGGATCAAAATAAGTGTTTCCACCCACAGAAACATGTGCAGAGTCTCCAGATTAAACACCTGGATGTGTGAGCTGCTGGCTGCAGTAACTCGTCCTGACAGTCAGCTGATCATCACGTCCTGTGAACAGGACAAACCACAGACACCAACATCCTGGACACTCAGCTGTCATTTCTTTCTTTTGTTTCTTCTCTGTGCAACATTTTCGTCCTTTGCATCTTAATTTGGAGGAAGGTTACCATGGTAACGGTAGCGGCTTTAAAACTCGAAGCATTTTGGAGAGTGAAACACTGGAGATGTGGACGAGGGGGTGTGAACGGGTCGAGCTCGGCTCAGCTCATCTGCTCTGCAGGTTCTGCAGGAAGTTAGAAATCAACATGTTTCCAGCTGCAGCAGAACTCTGAATGGACGAAGATGTGGAAGAAGTAAAGTGAGGCTCGTTAAATTCATCGTTTCCACAACAGGAAACCCTCAGAGAGCTTTGACTGAAGCTCTGAACACACATCTGTCTGCTGTCAGCATCAGGACAGGTGGGCGGTACCTTGTAGTTCCTGCAGGTGGGGTTGAAGGCGTTGGTCCCGCAGGCGAACAGCGTCTCGTCGTTTCGAGGCACCAACACTTTGACGTAGTTGTAGCACTCGTCCTGAAACGCAGACAGACGGAGTGACACCCTCGTTAATGTGGTGATGATGCAGAGCGATAACATCTGAACAGGATGAAACATCCTCGACATGTGACTGAAGCTGTGAGAGGATCCTGATTCTATCTGCAGCCAGTGAACTGAAGAGGAAACAACGCCTCTCACTCATCACGTCTGCCAGACACCAAACACCAGAGTCTCCAAGCAAACGTCTGATTTCATCAACCAGTTTGATTCTGTGAGTTAAAATGTAGACAAAGAATAAAGAGGAAGAGGAGGAAGAGACTCACGCTGTTCTTCCCTCTGACGGTACACTTGCTGACATCTTTGGATCGCCACGTCAGCTTCTGAAACACAGGAGCAGGAAACAGAGCGTGATCAGGTGTGACACGAGCGTGAGAGGTGTCATTTCACTCCGAGCAGCAGAGAAACACTCAGGTGAGTCAGAGACGTGCTGAGGAACGAGGAAGAGAAGCAGTTTGATTGTCGGGTGACGTTTCGTCCCGTTAACAACAGAAGTTTGGAGGAGAAGAAGGTCAGCTGTGTTGCTAACATCATAATAACCGTCCTGCATGTTGGATCGCTGCTGACGTATTTGTGATGTATTCTGAGTCAGCTGATCGGGCCGACTCAGCAGGATTTAATTGATTGTTCCCATGAATTTGGTAAAAAGCTGCGATGCGTCTGCACCTGCAGCTCAGGTGATTCAGACCGATGTGATGCTGTGGTGCTGTTAGTGTGTCAGCAGGTGAGATCTGACTCCACCTGACGACATTAGAATCTAAAACATCTCTGTAAAGTGTGATCAGATGGTGTGAGCGGGTCGTGAGCTCGGATCTGCGATAACGACAACACGAGCTCACATCAAACGGCCTCAGCAGGCCGTCCCACAATGCACCGGGAGGCCCATTACTGCCAGGAGCCAACCTGTAACCTGGTCCCTTTGATCCGGAGGAGGTGAGCGGATCAAAGCCGGCGTCCTTTGTGCTGCCGCACACATTACGAGCCGCTGCAGTTTTGTTCTGCGCTCTGATATCTGCTGCGTCGACTGAGCACAGAGTAGGAAGGACGAGCTGCCGCCGCGTCAGCTGTCAGAGCGCCGCTGCTGTCGACGGCGCCGGGAGACGAGTCTTATGTAAGATTAAATCTGCAGCACAGACTCAGATTCTGAGTCACAGTCCGCAGCTACACCATGAAAACATCAGCAGAGTCTGGTGACCTCTGACGGATCAGAATCAGAACCACCAGAGTTCTTCTGCTCTGACCAACATCAGCGTGCGGCTAACAAGCTAACAGAACATTAGCATCACGTCAACGATCTGACTCACCAGCTGAGGCCTGAAGTCCACAGACGCCGTCGTCAGATTCACCGCAAACACGTGATCCCTGCAGAGTCAGAACACGGGTCAGAACATGGGTCAGAACACGGGTCAGAACATGGGTCAGAACACGGGTCAGAACATGGGTCAGAACACGGGTCAGAACATGGGTCAGAACACGGGTCAGAGCATGGGTCAGAACACGGGTCAGAACACAGAGTCAGAACACGGGTCAGAACATGGGTCAGAACACAGAGTAAGAACATGGGTCAGAACACGGGTCAGAACACAGAGTCAGAACACAGAGTCAGAACATGGGTCAGAACACGGGTCAGAACACGGGTCAGAACATGGGTCAGAACACGGGTCAGAACATGGGTCAGAACACAGAGTAAGAACATGGGTCAGAACACAGAGTCAGAACATGGGTCAGAACATGGGTCAGAACACAGAGTCAGAACACGGGTCAGAACATGGGTCAGAACACAGAGTCAGAACACGGGTCAGAACATGGGTCAGAACACGGGTCAGAACATGGGTCAGAACACAGAGTAAGAACATGGGTCAGAACACAGAGTCAGAACATGGGTCAGAACATGGGTCAGAACACAGAGTCAGAACACGGGTCAGAACATGGGTCAGAACACAGAGTCAGAACACGGGTCAGAACATGGGTCAGAACACAGAGTCAGAACATGGGTCAGAACATGGGTCAGAACACAGAGTCAGAACACGGGTCAGAACATGGGTCAGAACACGGGTCAGAACATGGGTCAGAACACAGAGTCAGAACACGGGTCAGAACATGGGTCAGAACACAGAGTCAGAACATGGGTCAGAACATGGGTCAGAACACAGAGTCAGAACACGGGTCAGAACATGGGTCAGAACACAGAGTCAGAACACGGGTCAGAACATGGGTCAGAACACGGGTCAGAACACAGGTGCGTGTGTGTGTATGCTCACCTGGCAGCGATGTACAGCATGTGGTTGATGCGTAACATCCTCTGGAAGTCCAGGCCCAGACGCAGCGTGTCGTTGTCCTGGAGCAAACCTTGAAAACCTGGAAACTGAAATGACTCTGCAGCCAGAGACGCAGAATATCAGAGTCAGAAATACTGTATATACAATACATACACACGTGTATTATACATATACATATATACATATACAGATACTGTATGTATAATATATAATATATATATATATATACACGTACTGTATACTGTATATATACACATGTACTGTATATAAACACATGTACTGTATATACACATGTACTGTATACTGTATATATACACATGTACTGTATACTGTATATATACACATGTACTGTATATACACATGTACTGTATATATACACATGTACTGTATACTGTATATATACACATGTACTGTATACTGTATATATACACATGTACTGTATATATACACATGTACTGTATATACACATGTACTGTATATATACACATGTACTGTATACTGTATATATACACATGTACTGTATATACACATGTACTGTATATACACATGTACTGTATATATACACATGTACTGTATACTGTATATATACACATGTACTGTATACTGTATATATACACATGTACTGTATACTGTATATATACACATGTACTGTATATATACACATGTACTGTATATACACATGTACTGTATACTGTATATATATACACATGTACTGTATATAAACACATGTACTGTATACTGTATACTGTATATATACACATGTACTGTATATAAACACATGTACTGTATATATACACACATGTACTGTATATAAACACATGTACTGTATACTGTATATATACACATGTACTGTATATAAACACATGTACTGTATATATACACACATGTACTGTATATAAACACATGTACTGTATATATACACACACACATGTACTGTATATAAACACATGTACTGTATATATACACACATGTACTGTATATAAACACATGTACTGTATATATACACATGTACTGTATACTGTATATATACACATGTACTGTATATATACACATGTACTGTACATATACACATGTACTGTATATACACATGTACTGTATATATACACATGTACTGTATACTGTATATATACACATGTACTGTATACTGTATATGTGTATATATACACATGTACTGTATATACACATGTACTGTATATATACACATGTACTGTATATACACATGTACTGTATATATACACATGTACTGTATATACACATGTACTGTATATATACACATGTACTGTATATATACACATGTACTGTATACTGTATATATACACATGTACTGTATATAAACACATGTACTGTATATAAACACATGTACTGTATATATACACACATGTACTGTATATAAACACATGTACTGTATACTGGATATATACACATGTACTGTATATAAACACATGTACTGTATATAAACACATGTACTGTATATATACACGTACTATGTACTGTATATATACACATGTACTGTATATAAACACATGTACTGTATATATACACGTACTATGTACTGTATACTGTATATATACACATGTACTGTATATATACACATGTACTGTATATATACACATGTACTGTATATACACATGTACTGTATACTGTATATATATACACATGTACTGTATATAAACACATGTACTGTATACTGTATACTGTATATATACACATGTACTGTATATAAACACATGTACTGTATATATACACACATGTACTGTATATAAACACATGTACTGTATACTGTATATATACACATGTACTGTATATAAACACATGTACTGTATATATACACACATGTACTGTATATAAACACATGTACTGTATATATACACACACACATGTACTGTATATAAACACATGTACTGTATATATACACACATGTACTGTATATAAACACATGTACTGTATATATACACATGTACTGTATACTGTATATATACACATGTACTGTATATATACACATGTACTGTACATATACACATGTACTGTATATACACATGTACTGTATATATACACATGTACTGTATACTGTATATATACACATGTACTGTATACTGTATATGTGTATATATACACATGTACTGTATATACACATGTACTGTATATATACACATGTACTGTATATACACATGTACTGTATATATACACATGTACTGTATATACACATGTACTGTATATATACACATGTACTGTATATATACACATGTACTGTATACTGT
>NC_051041.1:675000-680000 GCF_904848185.1 Acanthopagrus latus | reverse complement strand
GATTTTCAGAGTTGTTGAGTTAAAACAAACTTTATAACGTAGTGAAACTGTGTCTCTGACAGATTCTGACTCATTGTGTCCTTGTTGTAAATTCAGCATTAAATGTTTCAGCTGAAGTTGTTTGTCTCCTTGTAAAAAGTGTCAGTTTGTGGCAGCATGTCTGTACCAGCCTGTCTGCTTCTGTGGCTAAAGTGCTAAAGTCTTACCTGCCAACATTGATCAGCTGTTTGAACACACTGTTTACACTGATTTCACCATTTACACTCCATTTATGAAAGAAGAAACATGTTATTGATCTAAACACGTCACATGTTACAAAGACACTAAACAGGAACAATATAGGTGACTTCTTTGTCCCCGTGGAGAAAGTCCCCAGACTCCCTTAACAAATGTGTCAGTTTAGTGAGTTGTTGAGTTGGAGACACTTTATAAACTCTGTGAAACTCTGTCTCTGACTCATTCTGCATTATTTGGACCTTCTTGTTCATTCAGCAGATGTTCTACGTGAACTTCTTTCTGTCTGTGAGTAGAAACATGGAGTCAGTTTGTCTCAGTGATGGATGTATAGAGGGGAAGTCATGCTGCAGTAGTGGACAGATGATGGTTTGGTGTGTTTCTGTGATTTTAAACTGATGAACGTCGAGTTAGTTTCAACATGCTGACGATCAGGTGACTCGCAGCAGCTGCAGTAAAGTGTTAAACATGTTCAGGTTACTGTCTGGACGGGCTCACAGAGCGGTGTAATATTGATTAGTCCTGCAGTAAATGTGTAATCGATCTCACTCCGCCCTCTCCGTCAGTCAGGAGGATGAACGAGGATCAGATTTATGATCAGATCTGAACATCAGCCTTTTGTATAAATCAGAGTGAAGCTCTGCAGAGACCAGAGGAGAGGTGAACTTCCTGCTTGACGGATGAGTCCCGCCGTGTGGATGACAGATTGTCCCCACCGGCAGGGAGATCATGTTCAGGCGGCAGAAAACACGCGGCGACGAGGAGGAGAACAGGATGTTTCAATTATCTAAATGAAGCGGGGCTGAGTGATGGGGATCGCATCCAGCTCCTCAATTTGTTCAATCTGAGGGTCTAATTCAGTTTATCTGCTCAGGGGAAGAAATCCAGATTGTTTTTGAGCTTTTTCTGCTCACAAAACACGACTGAGAGTCTGAGGATGACGATGATGGAGGAGAGGTGGTGTTTGACTGACAGGTGAGCCAGGTGAAGAAGACGGAGAGAAGTGACTGAACAACAGCTGAACGACAGGATTCAAGAAGCTAAAAGTCAAAATGAGTTTCTCACTTTAGACTCTGAACACAAACAGGAAGCTGAGCTCCAAAACTGCAGTAACAATTCAAATGGAACACAGAGTAGCTGAGGAAGAGGAAGAGGAAGAGGAAGAAGCAAAGGATGAGACCGGTGAAGGAAACAAAAGAGGAAACTGATTCAGATAAAAGAAAGAGAGAACAAGGGATAATCAGATGATCAGAGAGACAGAAGGATGAAGAGCAGCATCCCTCCTCTTCCTCTGCTGTTCTTCATCCTTTCTTCACCTCACATTAAACTTTTCCTCCTCATCTCTCCATCATTCTCTCACTTCCTGTCTGCAGATTCACAGCAGTATTTTCCTTCTGAACTTCTTCATTTTCTTTCATCTCTAATTTCTTTATTTTCCCTTCTCGCTTCTCCAGATCTTTTGATTCCTTCCTTCCTTCCTTCCTTCCTCCCTTCCTTCCTTCCTTCCTCTCTCTCTCCACCTTTTCTCCCTCTTGTCTCTTCTTTGCGTTCTTTCTTGTCTTTTCTCTTCAAAGGTCACCGTCTCAGCTCAGTGATACTCCGTCCCCTGGTTACCGCGGTGACGTCTCACATTTCTGCTCAGTGATGGACGAGCTGACCACCAGCATCTGGGTCGCCGTGACGACTCATGTCTGTCCGACTGCAGTCAACACACCGTCCAGATGTGTTGTGATGTGATGTTTGTACAGACGCACACACACACACACACACACACACACACAGAGCAGATGTTTATGTGTAAGCTGCTTATTTTTTTCACTTAATCTTCAGTCAGAGAAACAAAAGCTGCAGCTGCTTCGATCATCTCAAAATATTATTATGATGATGATGATGATGATGATGATGATGATGAAGAACCCTTTCAGAACCATTTGATTGTGGTTTGGTTGTTTTGTTCTCTTAAAGTTGTAGAGCTGCAGATCTCAATCTTTGTCAAGACGTGTTTTTTGTTGTTGTCTGAAAACTCTTCACACATTAATATCAGGAGAGTTAAAGACACTCACAGTCTCTGAATCTGCAGTGAAGGACAGGTGAAGGACAGGTGAAGGACAGGTGAGGCCTCCAGCTGCTCAGGTGACAGTCAGGATGGGACAGGAAGTGCTCGCTCAGTTCCAGGAAGTAAACAGGAAGTCAGGAGGCGGGGGTGGACCCCCTCAGACGTCCTGGAACAACACAAAGAGAGTAAAGAGTTAATATGATACAGGTGGACGACCTCAGAGTAAAACTGGAACTGAGACAGGAAGCTGATTCTGAGGAGAAAACTTTAAACTCAATAAATCTGTTAATGACAGAGTGGCTGACGACCCTCTGACATCATCAGGATGCACCAATTAAGAGCTGAGAGCCTTCTGACTGGATTTGTTCGCTCGGAGGTTCAGACCTCGTCTCTCTGGAGGATTCATCTCCTCTGACTTCTAATGAGCTCCTGGACTGAAGCACATCCAGAGGAAGAGGAAGAGACAGAGGAGGAAGAGGAAGAGGAAGAGACAGAGGAGGAGGAGGAAGAGGAAGAGGAAGAGACAGAGGAGGAGGAGGAAGAGGAAGAGACAGAGGAGGAAGAGGAAGAGGAAGAGACAGAGGAGGAGGAGGAAGAGACAGAGGAAGAGACAGAGGAGGAGGAGGAAGAGACAGAGGAAGAGACAGAGGAGGAGGAGGAAGAGGAAGAGACAGAGGAGGAGGAGGAAGAGGAAGAGTCAGAGGAGGAGGAGGAAGAGACAGAGGAAGAGACAGAGGAGGAGGAGGAAGAGGAAGAGTCAGAGGAGGAGGAGGAAGAGGAAGAGACAGAAGAGGAAGAGGAAGAGAATTAAAATCCTCCCGTTGATGAAGCTGTAACTGTCGAGGCAGCAGCAGGGAGTTTACACGAGTTCACCTTTCACAACACTAATGGCTGCCATTAAGACGAGCAGCGTCCAATTAGAGGAGACCTCCCTTAACGAGAATGCAGAGCAGAATGGAGGAAGAGGAAGAGGAGGAGGAAGAGGAGACGTGATCATGTCTGTTTCTGTTATTGACCTGTTGTGAACTTTGCTGTTGTCGTCTCCAAACTGAACTGATGACTTTGATTTAAAGCTCGATGATGATTCAGATCATCAGTAATCAGACTGACACGCAGCAGGAACACTGACTGACTGTTGCTGCTGTCCGGCTGCCGTGGAGACGGACGTCTTCACCTCTCTGATGTCATCAACCCGCCGTCCGGTCAGTCTGTCATCACCGTGGCAACATGGAGGCGTTAACGAGCCGAATCCTCGTTAGCTGCAGCCGTCCTCGTTCTGTGATGATGGACTCTCTTCTTCTTCTCCTTCTTCTTCTTCTTCTTCTTCTTCTTCTCCTTCTCCTTCTTCTTCTTCTTCTTCTCCTTCTCCTTCTTCTTCTCCTTCTTCTTCTTCTTCTTCTCCTTCTTCTTCTTCTTCTTCTCCTTCTTCTTCTTCTTCTTCTTCTTCTTCTCTTGTTTTACATCTCGTCCTCTGACTCTCTCTCACTTTCTCTCCTCCTGCAGAGGTTTGTTGTCCTGATTTCCAGACAGAGGAGGAGAGAGAGGAGGAGACAGAGGAGGAGACAGAGGAGGAGACGGAGGAGGAGAGAGAGGAGGAGACAGAGGAGGAGACGGAGGAGGAGACGGAGGAGGAGGCATCTCGTGTCTCCGTCACTTTCTAATCAACTCTAATCGATGGATGGCGTCTTCCTGTTGATGCTGATGTGGCATCTTGTAATTAACGAGCTCGTCTTCCTCTCTTTCATTACTTTGGACTCGTCTTCATCTCGTCTCATCGCTCATCTGTCTCATTAAGTCGTCCCGCTAATGAACAACATCGTCCGTCCATGTGTCTCCGTCTCCTCCTGCTTCACCTCCTCACAGCGTCTTCTGTAATCAGCAGGATCAGACTTCTCGTCATCAGATTTGGATTTTATTGAAGTCTTTTACATTAAATCTGAAACAGAACGTCTCTCTTACACTCCGTGTCGTTTCACACTGACGCAGGTTTTTATTTTCTCGCTCAGCGTCCATGTTGAGTAAACGTCAGTCGTACCTGTGCACCTGAACGCACCTGCAGCGAGGTGCGTTCAGGTGCTGATGGACGACAGCGATCTGCTTTAATGCTTCAGTTATTTTACAGAGGTCATATTCTGCTTTCTGGGTTTTTTCCTCTTTTACTGTGTCATGACGTCTGCAAAGTGAAAAAGTCCAAAGAGATTTACGGTCTGAAACACCTGGTCACCTCACAGTGAACCGAACGTCTTCATCGAAGAACCGCCGGGTCGGGTCAGAAACACAAAGAGACGGCGCCGGTCACAGCTTCACGTCAGACGCTCAGCAGGGAGCAATCGGACCGGGTCGTTCTGAACACCAGAACACTATCAGGTGTTCAGAAACAGAAGAACATCTGCCAACAACAACTAACTGCTGCTGCCCTCTGAGGCCCAGAGGTCAGAGGTCAACACACACACACACACACACACACACACACACACACACACACACACACACCCGGGCTGTAACGAGGTCGGTCCTCCTCCGTGGCGTCGGGTCGAGGGTTCGAGGTCACAGAGGTGCAACGATCCAGAGGCTTAGAGGAGGAGGAGCTGCCTGATTGGACAACAGCCTCTGACATGCACTCTGATTGGTGGAGGCAGTTCACCTCCTCTGACTGAGTGACAGATGGACCGTGGGACACAGAGTGATGCATGCTGGGAGAAGACTGTGG
>NC_051041.1:660000-670000 GCF_904848185.1 Acanthopagrus latus | reverse complement strand
TTGACCACTGTGTGAGTCACTCAGCTGTTTGGAGAAAATGACTTTTTGCTCATTTGCTGAAGATGTATTGTGCTCCCAGCAGCTCCTCTGAGTGTTGCTCCAACACTCTGCAGCCTTTCCACTCGTCTAATAGATCCACCGGAGCCTGAGAGGGCCGATAATCAATCAGCACAAAAGATGATGATTCATCTTCAGACATACAAACACATGATGGTGACTCAATCAGCTGGTGCCGCCTCTGTGGTCACAGCAGAGACAGGATGTGATGTCATCACAGATGAGACCTGCTGCTTCAGGCAGGTGTCAAACACCTGATCACAGGTGAGTTAGTGATGTCACTGAGTGTGATGATTGGGTCTGTAGACTGAGGCGAATCAGAAAAGAGCCTCAGTGATGATGTAAGTCTGTACTGGCTTCACCATAAAACAGCTGTTTTCTGAATGGAGTCTGGTGGTTCAGCAGAAAGTCTCTGACTGCGTCTGTCTTCCTATAAAAACACGCAGCACGATCCAGAGCTGATCGACAATGAGCTCCAGCTCAGTCTGAAGCTCCGTGACGCTGCGACACTTTGTTCTCACACTCTCTGTTCATTCATGCTGTTCTGAAGGCCTTCAACATGGCCGCCACCGCCGCCGCCACCACCGCCACCGCCGCCGCCGCCGCCGCCGCTGCCAGCCCTGGATTTATTCTACCGGTTATAAATTTACATTAGAGAGAAAACAGAGCGAGGTCGCGTTCACCAACACTGAACACAGTTTGTGTCTGTCGTTAGAGCTGAGAGGATACACACACACACACACACACACACACACACACACACACTCCCTCTGGACAAATTGACTGCAGTCCAGAGCAGCCGAGCGAAGAGCCGAGAACACATCAGATCTGAGCTCCATTAATTTGTCCTTCCGATAATGTCAGACACACCACAGCCTTCGATACCACACACCCACTGTGTGAGTGTGTGTGTTGTCTGTACACACACACACACAAAAACACCCGCTAAGTCACAAACACAATAAAGGCCTCACATGGGCGAGCAGGTAGACACGAAGCAGGAAAAAGAAACTGCCTGACAAACTGTCGCCACACACACACACACGCACACACACACACACACACACACACACACACACACACACACACACACACACACACACACAGTGTATTGTCTGCAGCTCTGAACAGCTGGACTGATCCAGGTTCTCGTGTTCGTCCTGCACATTAGCTTTAATCAGGCGTGTTGATTAATTTATATCTGATTGATTGATGAACATTTAATTTGAGTCATCCAACGCCGACCTGTGTGGCTCCAAAGAAAACAAAACACACACACGTCAATGTTGACAAAGCTAGCTTAGCATTAGCCTGCAGCTTCAGTGTGGTGAGACGATCAGCTGACTGGTACCAGAGGTGTTGGTTGGTTTTCCTCTTCAGAGATCCTGTAGTGACCTGTCAGTGGAGAGGGCTCACTCCGGACAGATTAGAGGAACTGAACTCGCTGTTTTATTTTGATGAGTATCATCTGATCAGACTTTCAGGTGGAGCGACTCGAACAAACAAACACCCAGAATCCTCAGCACAGACCGAACTACAACAACAGCAGATTAACTGTGCCGCTCCAGTCCCGACCTGCCTGCTCCTCCTCCTCCTCCATCTCTCCTTCATCACTTCATCTCTGTATCAGTGCGTTCTGCTTCGCTGAGCAGATGCTCGTCCACTGAACGCTCTGATCCCCCTGCTGAGCATGCTGGGACACTGAGGCTGCCGTGGCAACCAGAAGATAGAAGGGAACAATCTGAGACGAGCCAATGAGGAAGGTGAAAGATAAGAATGTATGAAGGAACAGAGGAGGAGGAGGAGGAGGAGGAGGAGGAGGAGGAGGAGGAGGAGGAGGAGGAGGAGGATAAAGGATGAAGGGATGAGACAGAGATGAGACGGCGACACTCAGTCTAAATCTGCAGGACATCAGATTTACAGAGATCTGAAGACACAGCAGGTCACACACACACACACACGCGCACACACACACACACACGCACGCATGCGCACACACACACGGGAGTCCTCTCCCGTTGGTTAATCCGCTCTCAGTCTCCTCTCTCTGGGATTAAAGCATCTCATTAGATCATGAGGAACATTCAGACACCTCACCTGCACACACACACACACACACACACACGCACACGCACACGCACGCACACACACACACACGCACACACACACACACCTCACAGTGAGCTGCAGGTATCAGCTTTAGGAAACTTGATGTATCTTCCTGAAGTTAGACGTGTGCACACGTCTCCTCACAACACAGAACCAAAGACACAACGGACAAACAGACAGACGGGTCAGAACCAGCTGCAGGGGAAACCTCTGAGGAACTCAGCATCCTCCAGAAGACGCAGCAGAGACGATGCTGTTCACGTGCATTAGTGAAAGATATGAAATAACAACTATATGAACTGTAATGACCTCCAGCTGTTGCTGTAGATGAACAGACGCTGTGAACGTGTCGGCTGCAGACTGAAAACAGCAGCAACAAAAATCTCAGAGGTTCTGATTTGATTGAGTTCCTCAGTGAGAGTTCTGTAGCGTCAGGTCGTCACCAGCCAGTCAGCACGTGTCAAACACCTCATCACAGATCACTTGATGATGTCACTGAGTAACTGCCAGGCGAGTGGAAAAAGAGTCTTTGTGAAGTTTTAACTTCAGTTTTTACTGTGGAGAAATAAGGCCCGACCTTAAAACGGCTGTTTTTAGAACAGAGTTTGGTTCACCAGTGTGCTCCAGCAGCAGAGGCTGTGTTCATGTTACTGACCTGCCTAACACATTACAGCACAAAGAAGCGTTGGAGTCGCAGCTAACCGGACCTGAACCACCAGCATAACTCCTGAGACGTGACGTGAGACTGAAGCGTTCACCTGAGAGCTGATCAAACACAACGACCAGAAACCAGCTGACGTGTCTGAAGTCAAACGCTCATGTTAAAGAATCCAGCGTGAGACCTACAAACACACCTGAGCCTCCGAGCTCAGGCAGTTGATCATTTTTTGCTGTTCAACCAGAAAACAGACTTCTTTTGGCTGGCTGCATCCCGGCGGCGCCTGAGCGGCGTCTGAGGCGAGGACGCAGTAAAGCCTCCCACCTGTGCGTGCTGTCTGCTGGCTCGCCGTCCTGGGTTCTGTTCAGACAAGTTAACCTGGGAATTCCTCCATCTCGGCGCGGGTACAGCTCACCATCTGGCAGATTAGCTGTTAAAGCCCAGTGGGGGAAGTTAAGCGGCGCTGGCAGCCTCACCGCTGTCAGACTTTACGTTCTGCAGGCGCCGCGACAAAGACGCTTGGAAGCTTGGAGACGATTTAATCGGGTCAGAAACTGCTGCGGCCATTTTTACACCACTCAGCCATCAGACACGTGATGCTGCAGGAACACAACCTCACCCGACCTCTAGAACCAGAACTCAGTCCATCTTTAACCAGTGTCTAAAACTGGATCGCAACAAACCACAAGTGACCTGCAGGTCAGGAGAAGTGTGGAGGTTCTGCCCGAGCCCACATGGACCCGGTACTGAGACCAGGAAAGGATTTATTGAACTCACCTGATGAGGGACGGTCGAGAGAGGACGACACATGGAAGAGAGAGAGAGAGAGATGTCAAAGTGACCCGGTCCAAATCCAACGGGACACAAAAACCAAGCTGTCCTTCAAAAGGTGCGTTCACACAGAACTGAGGTGAGTTTATGAGGCAGAGCGATCGCATGAGGTCTGAGTGGAACAGGTGAGCAGACGGGAACTCACCTGGGACGGAACCGACTGAGTCACACATGCATCAACACAAAAACAAGACACAGAGACGACGAAGAGCAGAACAGAAGAACAGAACCAGCTGAAGGTCCGGTCAGACGTCCAGGTGATTTTAAGTCTCCCAGCTCGTCTCAACAGACGCCTTCAGGCGGCGCCGACCCGACCCGCAGTTCCAAAGTGTCAGAACACGACGAGCTGGGAGACTCAGTAATCAGCTGTCTCACATCTGAGAAGTTGGTTCAGACCGAAGGTCCAGGACGGTGCCGGCCCGGTCCAGCACTGAGCGGGAACAGTGGTGCGGCTTCGAGCTAAGAGGACCCGACAGTTTCATTCCTCTGCATGTTCTGAAGGTTTTCACCTGATTTAAAGAACATTTCATTATTAAGTTCTCTCTTCTCTGGGAACACATGAAGAGTAACTCATCTTATATTTATATTTCAGATTTCTGTAGAAAATAATCGTCTAAATTTCTCGGCAGTTCATATTTTTGACCCTGTTCTCCTGACGGGCCTCCTCTGGACTTTGCTCTGAGTTTGTCGGTTATGTTTTTCTTATTTTACATCATTAACGTACAATTAAACAACTGAGAGAGAGACGGGTCTCTGGACGAAACAACAAGTTCTGTCCATGGACGTGACAGAACCGGTGAGGCCCAGCCGGGTCGAGCCCTGAAGAGGACCTGCAGGTGTTCTTTAATGACTCCCTCAGTTATGAATACATAATTAACAGTATGATGGTCTGAAGACGCTGCTGCCCTTAACGACACCACAAGTTCTGGATCCAGAACCAAACACTGGACCTCAGAAGTGAGAATAATGAGAATGTTCAGATAAACACCGAACAGAACAAACGATCCAGGAAGTGACCTAAAATCAGACGGAGGCAACGACTGCAGCCTCCCTCAGGACCAATTACACACTTTCTGCCCAATTAGCCGCGGGAAGCTAAGAATAGAGACGGTGTCTGTGGTTCTGGTGTCCGAGGGGACGATGACATCATCACAGGACGGCTCGGACCGTAAACTTCAGAACTGTCTCACAGCAGCTTGTCCTCAAAACACACACACACACACACACACACACACACACAGGTAGAGCAGAGTTAGAGAATGTTATCAGGTCTGACTGACAGCTCAACTCTGGAAATAATTTCAGTTTGGACAATGTTAGAAAGAGAGGATGGATACACACACACACACACACACACACACACACACACACACACACACACACACACACACACACACACACAGGTTTAAATGTATGCAGCTGGTGTTTCTGCAGCCTGTCAGAGCTGAATGTTTCTCTGACAGCTACGACACTGAAACACTGTGATACAGCAGCCGTGACCGACTGTGTGTGTGTGTGTGTGTGTGTGTGCATGTCGGTCCTAAACACACACACTTTGCAGATATGGAAAAACAGAGAAAACAGTGAGAGCACAAGCTTCGCAGAAACATAACAAATACGAGCGATTTGTCATCCTGCTGATGTTTGAATATGTTTAAACTACGTCTCCCAGAATGCACTGCTTTTCATTCATCTCTACTAATGCTAATGATACTCTATCTGAATGAGGTCGCAGCTGATGATGGAGGGAAGAGACCGGAGACAGAGGAGGAAAATAAGACAACTCTCAGCCCACCCACCACTGTACGAGCCCGTTCAGACCCGGTACCGTCCATCCTGAGTGACCCGATCACAATCAACCCGTCCATCACTGAGACAAACTGACTCCATGTTTCTACTCAGAGACAGAAAGAAGTTCATGTAGAACATTTGCTGAATGAACAAGAAGGTCCAAATACTGCAGAATGAGTCAGAGACAGAGTTTCACAGAGTTTATAAAGTGTCTCCAACTCAACAACTCACTAAACTGACACATTTGTTAAGGGAGTCTGGGGACTTTCTCCACGGGGACAAAGAAGTCGCCTATATTGTTCCTGTTTAGTGTCTTTGTAACATGTGACATGTTTAGATCAATAACATGTTTCTTCTTTCATAAATGGAGTGTAAATGGTGAAATCAGTGTAAACAGTGTGTTCAAACAGCTGATCAGTGTTGGCAGGTAAGACTTTAGCACTTTAGCCACAGAAGCAGACAGGCTGGTACAGACATGCTGCCACAAACTGACACTTTTTACAAGGAGACAAACAACTTCAGCTTCTGGTTTAATGCTGAATTTACAACAAGGACACAATGAGTCAGAATCTGTCAGAGACACAGTTTCACTACGTTATAAAGTTTGTTTGAACTCAACAACTCTGAAAATCACCACATTTGTTAATGGAGTCTGGTGCTGCTGAGTTGCTGGTTCAGTCATCAGTTGAGTAGGCGGTCCTTCAGTGCGGTCCAGGTCACATGTGTACACACTGCCAACAGAATCTGGATCCAGAACACCTCTGACTGTGTTCTGAGTGATCCGATCTCAGACCGGGTCGGTCACACCTGTTGATCCCGGTCTGAACGGGCTTTGTTAACGCAATATTCTATTGTTTTCTTTAGTGTTGTTATCAATGATCCTGACTCTGTGAGTCTATAGACTTACAGAACATTTTAGCTCAAAACAGTTTGGATCATTTCACACCATCGTGGGCGCTGCTGGAGCGTTTCTGTTGAAGATGGCTGGATGTTCTGGACTGTAACGGATCAGTACCGTCCTGTGGCCAGTCCTGATGTGAGGAGTGTGGCGGCGGATCGAGCTGACTGTGGCGTCACTCCACTGATGGAGAACAGGAGCTGGCGCTCAGACTCCGTCAGCTTTTACAGCCATTTTCCCATTTTCTGCTCCATCGCTGCCAGCAGAGGAGGCTCGGTGACGGAGGAGCGTCGCTCAGCTCGTCTCTCTGCTCGTCTCTCTGCTCGCAGGATTTCACGCTCTCGTTTCCTCTCAGCAGATGTTTGTCTCGTTCCTGCGAACAACTGAATCCACTTTGCATCTCTGATTGTTGCTGAATTTTACATTCATGAAGTCTGAAAGACGACACAGGGTGGATTTTCTTCACTCAGAACATCAGCATCATCTAAAGATCAATAACAAACCTAAAATCTGAATCTGATGTGGCCTGAAGTAACCTCTGACACACACGCACACACACACGCACGCACACACACACACGCACACACACACGCACACACACTCTGTCACAGCTCATTCATCACGTCATCAAATGGCTATTAACTGCAATCTGGACTATAAACATCAACTGTGTGTGTGTGTGTGTGTGTGTGTGTGTGTGTGTGTGTGTGTGTGTGTGTGTGTCTGTGTGTGTGTGTCTGTGTGTGTGTGTGTGTGAGATAAACAGACCCATCAGACAAACAATTAGCACGGTTAGAGACAGAGTTAATTACAAATTATGAACTAAAAATAAACTGATGATTAGAGGACGGAGGGAAGAAGAAGAAGAAGAAGAAGAAGAAGAAGAAGAAGAAGAGTGTGATGATGATGTCATTTGATGATGATGTCATGTTTCTGGTCTCTGCAGCAGGTTATTTAAATTGTCTGAGTCACTTTTGACCTTTTTATAAAATAATTGCAGTTCTTATAATTTAGATGTTGCCTTCAGTAAAAGTGCTCTTTCAATTATTTTGCAATTAACTGTGACGTCCTAATCTGTGTGATGAGAGCGGAGCAGCGGAGCAGAACTGACCAGAACAGAACCACAGAACAGAACCAGAAGATTAAACCTCCACATGAAGCGTCAACATGAAGAGACGTTCAGACAAAAACCTGCTGCTGTTGGATCTGAACAGTCGGCTCACAGGTTTGTTCACTGACGAGACAAAGAAACTGTAAAAACTGTAAAAACACTCATTTCTGTTAAAATGCATTTCTTCATTTTAATGAGAATCTGGAGGAAAAGCCTGAGGACGCCCTGCGAAGACCAGGGACAGTCTGAGAGATGATCATTAAGTGTGTGTGTGTGTGTGTGTGCTCAGATTAATCCCCCCTCCAGCCGCTAAATTAGATAAGCAACAATCAGATCTACCCACAATCCCCCCCGGCTGCCCACAGAGAGTGCTGGGTAAACGAAGGACGGAGAACATGTAATCAGACTTCAGCTCGCTGCCGGCCGACTTTCCTCTCCAACTTTTACTTAACGTCATATTTACTCTGAACTCTCTGCAGACGGCTGATTTATTAAACGAGCAGCAGATCGAGCCAGAGGAGACGCTGCGACTCGACTCAGGAACAGTTTCATATTTGTGTGTTTGTCAGTTTAATCTCAGCGGACTGAAACAATCAGTGACAAAAAAACTGAACCGAGCCTCTGAACGTCACAAAAAATCAGGAAATAATTAGTTTTTTAAACGATTTTATCCTCATTAAAGTTGAATTAACCTCCTCTGATTCTTTAAACGAGCTCTTTCATATCGGACCTGCACAGAGAGACGACTGGGTCAGAACCAGTCAGTACCGATCACAACATGTCAGCAGATCAGATGTTCAGCTGATCACAGACCATAATGTTAGCAGCTCAGCGGCTCTGCTTTTATAAAATATCATGAGAAAATTTCCTGTGATTCTGCTGTTGCAAATAAAACCACATTAGCAACAAACAAGCTAACTAACAAGCTAACAAACAAGCTAACTAACAAGCTAACAAACAAGCTAACTAACAAGCTAACTAACAAGCTAACTAACAAGCTAACAAACAAGCTAACTAACAAGCTAACAAACAAGCTAACTAACAAGCTAACAAACAAGCTAACTAACAAGCTAACTAACAAGCTAACAAACAAGCTAACTAACAAGCTAACAAACAAGCTAACTAACAAGCTAACTAACGGGCCTGTAGGAGGTGTGTCCACGTCTCGTCTTATTCCCAGACTCAGTTTCATCATTGAACGGGAACAGAAAGCTGAATGTGAGCTTCTGTCAGTGATCATGAAGGAAAGTTCAGATGAAGCTCAGTTCAGTTTTAAAAGCCTGAAGTTTGGAGATGATTGACTGTGATGTCTGTCCCTCGTCTGTTTGTCCTCCTCAGCTCTTGTCTCTGACCCGTCATCCTCACAAAGTTAGAGTCAATAAAGAACTTTAACCACTTTCAGTTTGAGCTCACAACATGGCATTTCTGAATATTTCCTCAGAAAGAAATGTGTGAGGTAAACTCTGTTCAGTAGCAGATCACAGTGATCAGAATCTCCTCTCTGCTTTCAGTCCTTCATGTCCACTGGAACCACTTCAGTCACATATTCCAACCAGACCACAGTAATCCTGTTCACATGGTCACAGTGTTCTCACGCTTCGTTCTCTGCCAGAACTCGACTGTCTTAAAGCAAATCATCATTAATCTGCACGTCAGAGTCGCTCAGACGGCTGCCGACCTCTGTGACCTACAACAGCAAACGACTGATTTCAGGAGACACACCTCCTGTTCCCGCCCCCTCTCTCCTGAGCCAATCGATCACCAGCCTCAGGATGACTGATGCATGATGTAGCCAATGAGATTCCAGATGCAGTAATCCAGTTCTGTTGTGTTCAGCTCTTGGTTCTGACTCTTTATCTGCACAAAGTCAGTGTGAATAATGAGTTAACACGATGAGATCCAGCTAACAGAGCAGTTAAAGCTAAACTGCAGGCTGATCTCTCACATTAAAGATTAAATCACTCAGCGTGTTTAGACTCGTCTGGACTGTTGACAGCAGCGTGTGGAGCTGCTGACTGACGGTGGGAAACAACGCAGACTAACTTCTCAGAAGAGCCTGAAACAGTTTTATGATCCTCTCACCACCATGAACACGACTTCAAGACTATAAATACATCTGATCCCAGAGTGTTTGCAGGAAGTCACATGACAGCAGTCTGCAGCCAATCACCTCATAATCAATTAAACACGGACCAACAACCTTTAAATGTCTCCGTCCCCCCGGAGACAATAAATAAATAAACGTCTCAGTCAGACGTCTGATTCGTTCCTCTTGAACTGCAGAAGAAAACAAACTTTAATAGGGCGCAGTGTGTTTTTTTCCCATGATGCAGCAGCAGCAGCAGAGAGTGAAGCGCTGTCGTGTTTAAGCGGCGGCAGTGAAGTGACAGCAGCCTCTTCACGCTGTCACTCTCTGCTTTCTCTTCTCCGTCTCACTTTGCTGTAAATGTCGCTACGATTTTTTCCGTCTGAGGTGATGTGAAGCTCAGCCGCCCGGACGGGTCGCAAAGAGGGACAAAAAGCTCCTTAGAGCTGAACTCTGAGG
>NC_051041.1:632500-657500 GCF_904848185.1 Acanthopagrus latus | reverse complement strand
TTAGGCAGAAAAATCTGGAAACCTGCCCAGAAACCTTTCAGGGAGGACGGAGGGAGAGAGAGGAGAAGTTAATCTGACAAACGAGTCCAAACTAATCACTCCACTTCTAAGAGTTTGTGACCGCGGGAGGAACATCGACAGGAAGCTGCGACAGAACGGACGCCACCGTTTTCCAGGAAGAGACGAGGGAAACAAAGAGGGGTAGAGAGAGAGAGGGAGGGAGGAAGCCTGAGGGTCCACTTAAGCTAATTAATGCATCCACGTGCACGTGGGGCGGGCGTGCACGTTGTGTTTTAAGGGGGCTTAAGTCTCCATCCATTAGACAAATGAGAGGGCAGGAGGAGGGGGGGGAGGGGGCGGGGCTTCAAGTGGGAGACTAATGGACACACACACACACACAGCAGAGTAATCAGTCTTCTGGACTAATCAGGCTTTTTTTTAATGAACACACAATCTCTCACTCTGAAGCTACAAAACACACTGATTGAATTAAAGAAGAGTTGAACTACAGCCGGGGGGAGGAGGGAGGGAGGAGGAGAGGTGAGGAGGAGGATGATGGGAGGAGGAGGATGATGGAGGAGGAGGAGGAGGAGGAGGAGGATGGAGGAGGAGGAGGATGGAGGAGGAGGAGGATGGAGGATGATGATGGGAGGAGGAGGAGGAGGATGGAGGAGGAGGAGGAAGGAGGAGGTAGGAGGAGGAGGAGGAAGGAGGAGGAGGATGAAGGAGGAGGAGGAGGAGGAGGATGGAGGAGGATGGAGGAGCAGGAGGATGGAGGAGGAGGAGGAGGATGGAGGAGGAGGAGGATGGAGGAGGAGGAGGATGGGAGGAGGATGATGGGAGGAGGAGGAGGATGGAGGAGGAGGAGGATGGAGGAGGAGGATGATGGAGGAGGAGGAGGATGGAGGAGGATGGAGGAGGAGGAGGAGGATGGAGGAGGAGGAGGATGGAGGAGGAGGATGATGGAGGAGGAGGATGATGGGAGAGGAGGAGGATGGAGGAGGAGGAGGAGGATGGAGGAGGATGATGGAGGAGGAGGATGGAGGAGGAGGATGATGGGAGGAGGAGGATGGAGGAGGAGGAGGAGGGAGGAGGAGGAGGAGGATGGAGGAGGATGGAGGAGGAGGAGGATGGAGGAGGAGGAGGAGGATGGAGGAGGATGGGAGGAGGAGGAGGATGGAGGAGGATGGAGGAGGAGGAGGATGGAGGAGGAGGAGGATGGAGGAGGAGGAGGATGGAGGAGGAGGAGGATGGAGGAGGATGGAGGAGGAGGAGGATGGAGGAGGAGGAGGATGGAGGAGGAGGAAGACGCAGCTGATTCGCTGGTGGATTCAGTTTCAGCGTGAAAGTAAAAAGATCAAATCTGTCGCCTGCTGCTGCTGCAGGTTTGATGCCTGGCTCAGAGGCACTGCGGCAGAGTGTCACTGGTTCAGTAGCATCACGCAGCATCTGTGTCAGTGATCAGTGCGATCGGCTGTGACGGAGGCTCGTCGTTAAACTGATCTGAGATCTGACCCACATGCACACAGCCTGCGAGGAGCCGCGGAGGCGTTTAAAGTCCCGATCGAGCCTCTTATTAGGAGCTAAGTTGACAAAATGAGAACACTTTAACGGACCGGGCCCTCCGGACCTCAGAGACGGGAGAAGATCACCTTCAGGTAATGATCTCTGCTGGTTCTGCCTCCCTGATGATCGCTCAGCCCGTCTCAGCCTCAGTCAGGACTTTCTCTCAGCTCGGGTTTCTGGGGCAGACGAGAAAACTGTGGCCCAAAAAACAAATGAATAATACCTGCTGGAAGTGGGTCACCTGGAGGAGCGGCCGACCAATGGGAGGTCAGAACGCCTCGGTGTCAGACTGAAGAGTGACAGAGGAGGTTCTGGTTCTGAGCGGCTCAGGAAAAACCAGGACAGAGACGGGAAAGTTTCAGGGTGAAGGAGAGGACGAAGTGGGACGACACACACACACACACACACACACACACACACACACACACTGCAGCAGCCTCACTAACACCTGAACAGAACCGAGCTGATCTCGGGTCAGCACTCAGCTGTGTTCTGCTGCTCACATTCCTTCTGACGGATCACTGAAGCTCTCCTGAAAACAACACTGAGTTTGTCTCTCAACCCAGACAAAAGCAAAGATGCACGCAGTGAAGCATCATGGGAGTTGTAGTTGTTATTAAACAGACTCTCAGGTGAGGTCACGTTTCAGCTAAACATGAACGTGACAGATCTCATGTTTAACGAGCAGAAATCATTATAATCAGGTCGTTAACTGATGTTTCTGTTGCAGGTCTCAGACCATCAGTTACTGTGGCCTCGATTCTGAGACGTTTAACAGCTGATGGGGTTAATCTCCTCCTGTGTGTGTGTGTGTGTGTGTCCTTGAGCAGTTGGCAGTGTGTGAGTGTGTGTGTGTGTGTCATTCAGCAGTTGGCGGGGGGGGGGGGGGGTCTGTTCGTCTGTCTTTGGATTAAATCCGATAAGATTCGACCTCCTCGTTTCCCTCCAGTCTTTATCCCCTCGGCTGGAAAACGCCCTCAAACCCCCAACACTGCTCATACATCACCGTGTGTGTGTGTGTGTGTGTGTGTGTGCGTGTGTGTGTGTGTGTGCGTGTGTGTGTGAAGGCATGTCGTTAATGCTAATGCAAACAACAGGAGCACCGACATGAATCTCGTTCAGATGTCTTCTTCTCTGCTCAGCTGTTACACACTCCCAGTGGTTCCTGACCTGCTGCCCGGGTCGGGTTGGGTCAGCATCAGAAACAGCGCCAGGCTTTGGAGCCAGTGTGATGAAGTGGCCGAGCTGAAGTGTACCTACAACATGACGGGACTCACGGAGGTTCCATCTAGACTGTTTACTGCGAGCTAACGCTGTGACAGAGGCAGCGGTTCATTTTGTGGCGTGTCAGAACCTGCTAAAGAATCGGTCCACTGAGTCAGAACACGCTGTCTCTGGTGGATCCAGGTAGTTCTGTAAGCTGAGCTGATCTGTCTTCATGCACCAACAAGCAGCGCTCATGGGAATTAAGGGATTTCCAGCTCTGATGCTGCATCCAGATTTCCCTTGTTGGGTCCAGGACCCGATTCAAGACAGTTTCACCTGACAACAAGTCGGACCATCGTCAGAACCAGCTGTTTTAACCAAACCATGTTTCCTGATCCAAACCAAGTGGAGCTGGTGCCTGAACCACAACAGAATCACAGAGTCTGAAGAGAGTGACCGGGTCGTCTCAGAGTGACAGAACTGTTCAGACACGTTGTGCCTCTCATCGGATCAGGTTCTGTTGAAACTGTGAGCAGCTCAAACACCAACAAGCACAAACACACTGAGTCTGAACACGTCAGAACAGTCGGTCCACTTAAATAAAAAGAGTTTAACTGGGTGAGTTTGGTTCTGGTGTCATGTTCTAATGGTTCACTGGTTCTGGGTGGTTCCTGTGTTGGACCGGAGGATCACTGTGTGTCTCGGGGTCTTTGTGTTTCTGGCTGCAGTGATTCTCTGTGCAGCGGGGCGTCTCAGGCCTTCAGCCGGACTCGGATCAGATAATCCCTCCTGTCCTTAATCCCTGACCTGGAGGAGGAGGGGGGACCGCAGCCTCTTATCTGTCAGACGTTTGGGTCCAGAGAGACGAGCCGCCCCAGCAGAGAACAGCCTCAAAATACTGTCCCGTGTTTTTGTGTGTCACTGACTAACATGGCTGAACACTGTGGATCCGGTCCGGTACCGTGCGGCGCCGCTGCAGTGAATCATCAAACTGCCGGTTTGTTCCATCGACACACTCAGATGATTATAAAGTGTGACAGCGTGATGGAAGGACTCCTACAGAGAACCAGAACACATCACTCTCCACCAAACTCCATTCACAAAAACACATATTCTACCATCAGCAGCGAACTACATGCAACCAAAACCACATCGTTCATCTTTCCTCTCCAACAGTCACCAGCTCAAATGAACCTACCGTTAAAATACTGTTTTTGTCAATGGAGTCTGGTGGAGAGTGAGAGTGATAGCAGCTGTCAAACAAAGAGGAACTTCAAGTTTGATTTAAAGGTGCGTCTCTGTTTGGATCCTCTCATTAATGAAGTCATCGTGGACGTAAGTTCACACTGCAGCATGTTTCTGGAGCGGTGTTCACAATCATCGTCCTCACAGAAACAGCCGCTGTAGTTTGTCTGGTTCAGCCTCGTCTTATTCCTGCAGCAGGTTCATCCTGACAGCTGCTCGTCTCAGGCTGACCATCACCACACAGAGCCAGGAACAACCTCACCGTCACAGAAGGCACCAGACTCCATTTGAAAACCAGTCATTTTATCAGATTATTCAAACCTGACAGGAAAGTGAAATAAAACTCCGTCTTGTTTCGTCTTTAAACTGTTCTAACAGTCACTAACTCCAGTTTGGTCCATATGAACCTTTAATTTGCAGAATAAAATGCTGCTTCTTGTTCGTCTCCTGATATTTTCACCTCTGACTGGAGAAGCAGGCTGTATGTCTTCACTTAAAGGTTTATTTCACCCAAAAGAGGTTTGTTGAGTTTGATTTTGTGATCATGGTAAAATGAGTGTTTTTGTGAGTGGAGTCTGGTGGATCTGGTGAGCGTCAACACGTTTCTGTTGCAGTTGGCTCATTAAAACGTGACGAGTTCATCCTGAGGAGCTTTAACCACAGAACAAACACACTTAAGACAATGTTCCGGCCAGTCTGATGAACATTACAGCTGACGGACCTGCTGCTTGCTTTAATGTTACAGAACTCTAATAGTTCTGATCGTCGGACAACATCCTGAATATTAATCTCTCTCTCTGCAGAAGCATTCTGACGTGTGATTCATGTAATTTCTCCAGCTGACCCTCGTGGCCCCGCCGCCGCCGACAGATAAAATGTTTTCCTGCCAGATTCCTGTTTTAATGACAGCTTTTAATCTCACTTCTCCTCCTGCCAAATAAAAACACTCCTCTGCACCCAAAACACCAAATGCTGCTTCAGCTCCACTCTCTCCGATTTGGACCGCTCTCCTCCTGCGGCGCCGGAACCGAGTGCCAAGCGGCACCTTCATCTGACGGGCCGAGAGTCAGCAAACACCCCAAAAAAATCACTGCCGAGTTCTGCTTCACACCAACTCCTACGAGACGCCGCTGCATCCCAACAATATTAATATTCAGCTGTGACTCCAGAACATGGAACAAAGTAGGACGAGTGATTTAAAGTCAGACAGCAGGCGCGTCCGCTGTGGGACAAACTTTATTCTCACCACCGACCTGAAGACCACGTCAGCGTTTCTACAACCACAAGGTACGTTCTGTGATTTCAGTCCCATCTCATCCGATTCTTCAGAACCAGGACGGAGCCAGAACTTCACTCTCAGTTGGGCTGAGTGACTGTGAAGACAACCAGCCGACACATCCGATAAACACTCCAAAAACCTTCAGAGACTTCACTCCAACAAGTTCATCCTCCTCTTCTTCTGTAGAGTCGTCACGGAAAATGAAAAATCTGCCTCTGTGACATCACACATGACATCACACATGACATCACACATCCCGCAGTGAGACTACGGTGCTGAAAAGATGGATCATACTGAGACGCTGCTCCTCACTGCAACACCACAGACCTGCTATTACCAAGACACACACAAGAAGAAGAAGAAGAAGAAGAAGAAGAAGAAGAAGAAGAAGAAGAAGAAGAAGAAGAAGATTTCTGATCATGTTGTTGTGAGACGAGTGTCAGCAGGATGTGACCTGAATATCAAAAACACTTCCTCTTGACAAACATGGTCTCTGTTCATCTCTCTTCACTTCCTGCTCACAGCTCTTTGATGATGATGATGATGATGATGATGAAGATGATTCTCAGGTCAGGTTGTTCTGAACACACGGTCGCTGTGACCCTCACGTCTCTCACAGACGAGCAGATTTTCAGATTTTCTGCTTCACTTTTATTCAGTGAGCATCATTAAAATCAAACGAGGTGAGAATTGTGTTCTGCTGGAGTTTTTCACACATCGGTTGATGCAGTTCTGCGTCTCGGTGTTATTTTCTCTCCCTGTCGACTGAGTCCTGGAGGAGACGCTGATACCTGGATACGAGTTCAGGTGAACTTCTGCTTCTCAGTTTTACTGTCGATCAATCAAATGTTTCCAAATGTGAGTCGACAACCAGAGAAAGTGTCAGATTTCACATCTGAACTGAACCTTTCTGTTTGTTTCTCCTCATTCTGATCTTCTTCTTACTGAGCAGTTTGTTGTTCAGATGAATTCTCGTCTCATCAGACACAAAACTGAACTTTACTTTGTGATACAAACATCGTCTGAAGCTCTCGTCCAATCCAATCACGTCCCTTCAGCCGACCCTCCACGTCCCGCTCTCAAACCTCCCGCTGAAAGAAGCATCACATCAAAGCTGCGACTTCATTTCATTTGTGCCGCCGTCGCTCCGATAAAACGCTCGTAAGCTGAGCCGACAAAGAGACGTCGACAGAAACAGACTCAGCCGAGAGAAGAAGAAAGCCAGCGTGTGGCGAGGAGACGCAAATCAAAGCTGCTCTCAGCGGGCGAGAGACGAGCCGAGGTAAAAATAGAAGACAGGTCGACGACGGGACGACGACACGCTGCTCCCGTCAGACTCCGCCCTCAAACTGAGTATCAGAACCAGTATCAGGAAGGAACTAATGGTACCAGAACATCTCTCTGGACTCTCTGAGGGTGATGACATCATCAACAGGAGACAAAGATACAGTGGTTATGTTTGAGAGAAGAAGAGATGTGTGTGTGTGTGTGTGTGTGTGTGTGTGTGTGTGTGTGTGTGTGTGTGTGTGTGTGTGTGTGTGTGTGCAGGTACGAGCAGGTGTTTAACCTCCTGTGTTCTCGTGGGATCCTGCAGCGCCTCGAGGCAATCTGGGTAAACTCCAACACACACACACACACACACACACACACACACACACACACACACACACACACACACACACACACACACACACACACACACTCTTCCTGGGAACAGACTACTTCCTGGCCTCTCAGGAACACAACACAACAGATAAAGATAAAAATGTCTCCTCATTATTTTCACCTGTTTCATCAGAGCTTCTATTAAAGTGTTAATAATGAGTTTTTGAGCTGCTGCTGATTCTGAACACAGGAAACAAACGTGGTGTTTCTGAATTAAGATCCAATTAACTGGTGTGTGTTTGATGCTCGTCGGCAGCTGGAGGCTGCAGCAGCAGATGTGATCACAGTCAGAGCGCTTCATGCTCAAACCTCCTGATTTGAAGCTCCGCAGCACCAACAAAGACGACTGGAGGCTTAAATGTTTCCCTTTGATCAGATTTATGACTAATTATCAGCTTAACAGTGTTTTCTGATGGATGTTGTTCTGCTCTGACACGCTGCACCAACTCATTCACCTACAAACACTTCAGTTCTACATTCAAATCATCTTTAAACACATGAGAACAGACTGTATACTGTTAATGATGAACAACACCGCTCACACTGAGATTTAAAGGTTCCATACGTGAATCAGCGTGAAGCTGAAACACCAAAGGTCGTAAATCTTTACCTTGAACTGAGGATCGTCCAATCAACCTGCAGCTTCACAGGAGAGCCAATCAGGGAGGGGGAAATGTCCAAATCCAGGAGGAGAAGAAGAAGAAGTCCAGAGTCCAAATGTTCCGGTCCAGAGTAATTCCTGGGATTATAGATCTGATGAGACAGAAGAAGAAGAAGAAGAAGAAGAAGAAGAAGAAGAAGAGTGAGGCGGCAGCCAGGCTCTGCTTTCATCTGCATCCAGATGCATTGTGGGACGTTTGATTCCCTGAGAACTGGGACACACACACGGATCAGACTACAGCAGACTGGAAGATCAGGTTCACACACACACACACACACACACACACACACACACACACACACACACACACACACACACACACACACACTCAGTATTTGCATTTTAACGTTTGAAACTTTGCAGATGAACAAAAACATTTTTCACGTTGAGACGAGTAACGGACCAATCAGAACCGAGCTGCTCTCATCAGCCTGGTTCAGTGTTCTTAGTTTAGTCTGTTATATAATGGACTCAACAGTCCGATCAGCAGCAGAACCCCTCACCCTCCCATCAGGAGCCCGGCGGGTCAGCAGGACCGGACAGATGTCATTAACGAGGATCACACTGATGATTTTTCTGTCAGATCGAGCTTCTTCGGCTCTGGTCCGGCTTCACGGTCCACTTCGGATCAGTACCACGTCACAATGAACAGCCTATAAACATAAACTGTCAGACTGTGGATACTAACAGACGACTCAGCGGCTCAGAGGAAACTGATCATGTGACCTCTTACATCATCAGTCTTCACTCCTCTGAGATAAAAACCTTCACTGTCAGCCCCACACCAGCTGTGGTTCTGCCCGGCCCGTCAGTCACAGATCAGCCCGGCTCAGAAGATTCTCTGTGAGATGGACGGAGGAGCGTCAGAGGAGTGTGTGGATGGTCGACGTCCCGCCGCCTCTCCCTCGGACTCAGAACCGAGCTCTGAAGTCCAGAACGAGTAGAAGAGCAGAAAGTCAACAACACTCAGAGGATCCAGACCCGGAGCGCCACCGCTCAGTTCCAACCGGGCCTGAAGTCAAAGAACCTGAGCAGCTGCAGAGTGACAGAACCAGGAGACCAGGAGGTGAAGCAGGTGAAGCAGGCGAAGCAGGTGAAGGAGGTGAAGGAGGTGAAGCAGGCGAAGGAGGCGAAGCAGGTGAAGCAGGTGAAGCAGGTGAAGCAGGCGAAGCAGGTGAAGCAGGTGAAGCAGGTGAAGCAGGTGAAGCAGGCGAAGCAGGTGAAGCAGGTGAAGCAGGTGAAGGAGGCGAAGCAGGTGAAGCAGGTGAAGGAGGTGAAGCAGGTGAAGGAGGTGAAGCAGGTGAAGGAGGTGAAGCAGGTGAAGCAGGCGAAGCAGGTGAAGCAGGCGAAGCAGGTGAAGCAGGTGAAGGAGGTGAAGCAGGTGAAGCAGGCGAAGCAGGTGAAGCAGGCGAAGCAGGTGAAGCAGGCGAGGCGTCTGAGGCAGAGGAGGAGGTCACTATGCGGCGCCTCCCGTGCCTCAGAGCTGGCGGCGGCGTGACGTCTCTCTCTGTTTCGCAGCTTCAGTCGTCAGCTCGGTTCTGATTGGCTCCTTAATGAGGAAACGACAGCGTCTCCGTTTGTTTTGCTGCAGAACGTCTCAGCTCGCAGTGTTCTGACCCGTCTGAGGAGTCAGCAGGAGTTCTGTCCGATACTCAAACGCAGACGATTGACGATCAACAGGAACAGAATACTGTGAGTTCAGCTGTGAGCCGGACCTACGATCAGAACCTGAACCTGAACTGGACACTGGTTCTGCAGAGAAGATGAGGAAGTTGGACCGTCTCCGATCGTGTTCTGGACCTGAGCAGAACACCAACACAGAGCTGTGACCAGACAGAAGCTGCACCAGCTGATGTTTGCATCATTTATTCTGGAGGTTCAGTTCTAGATCCGGTCCAGATGTGACAGAACAGAACCTTCTGCTCAGCTGCTGCTCTGTGTGTTCTGTGTTCCAGCTGTTTTATCACATTAAACTTTAATCCTGATTCTATAACGTCCTCACCGCTGCAGTGACTCCTGCTCTTCCTCCTCTGGTCCCGATCCGACTGTGGAGCGTCTGATCCGATCCAGTTGGTTCAGTCGGTCATTAATGAACTTTCCCAGCAGCAGTAAATAACACAGCAGACCACAGTGGAGAGCCTGACGCTGCTGACGCTCCATTACTCCCTCTGATCTGCTGCATACTGATTCATTCTAAATCACAGCTGACACGCAGAGCGCCTCCACACGCCATTACCCAGCAGCCCCTGCAGCGCGGCGCTGACACGACGACTCACAGAGCGAACGGGGTCGGCTCATTAACCGCTTCATGTTTCCACGCTGAGGTTCAGACTGCAGAGAGCGAGCGAGACCCGATCTATCTGTCTCCATTAACACACACACACACACACACACTCACTCACACACTCACACACACACACACACACTCACACTCACACACACACACACACACACACACACACACACACAGCTTCCTGGTGACGTTCTGATTGGTCGGAGGCGTCTGAACTGTGAGGAGAAACTTCCTGATGAGTCTCTCCTGAGCTCGCCTCTCATTGGCTGCTGAGAGGAAACAAAGATAATCTGCAGCAGGAAGTGACTGAAGGAGACGCTCCTGAATCAACACGTCAGAGAAGACACATCGGACCTGGGTTCTGTTGGGTGAGCAGGAGTTCTGACAGCATCAGCAGAACTCCTCTAATGAGAACGTGTCACAGAGAGAAGTTCTGGGTTCATAACGTCACTTAACAACTTCTACTTTAGAGAAAGAGAAGCTTCGATGTGCCACAACTCGATGAAAGCTTCATCAGGACGGAGGACTGAGCGGTCCGGACTGAACTGAGCAGTACTTCAGCAGAACCCTGGCGGCGAGCGGCTCGATGAGGCGATAAAGAGCCACTCATCAGAGCAGAATACAGAATGAAGAGGCGCCGTCATTATGTGTGCAAATGAAGCTATTATCTGACTGCGGTCCAGATAACTCAGCGTCAGTCTGCTGCCACGCTCCTCCGGGCCTCCTGAGGCGGCGCCGCCGGGGCCCAGAGGCCGGGCAGCGGGCCGGGCCGCGCACGCCGTCAGAGAGGAACCTCGTATCAGTCGCACGGTGGCCGAGAGCTGCTCTGCTGCAGCTGTCACAGGAAATGAAACAGAGCAGAGTGTGGAGCCTTCGGGTGGCGGCGAGGACAGACGGGTTCTGGGTGACGGCGGTCGGCAGGTTCCAGCAAATGAGCCGAGAACATCTTCAGAGGCGAGGAGGGCGAGTTCAGACGGAGAGCCGGGAAGCTGAGCAGCCAGGGAGAAAATGAAAGACCGGAGAGACGAGAGGGAGAATAATAAAAGAGATGGGAGAGTGTGTGTGTGTGTGTGTGTGTGTGTGTGTGTGTGTGTGTGTGTGTGTGTGTGTGTGTGTGTGTGTGTGTGTGTGTCTCCTGCTCCATGCAAACGTCGGTGGAATCAGATTTGACTGCTGTTTGCTTGTCGGTGTGCGACGGGGGAAATCAGTTCTGCTCGACCTTCATGTTTGTTCTGCAGGAGAGAGACGACGGCCCGCTTCACATCAGAACATCGTGCTGCTGCAGATCAGACGTGCGTGGACGGGCCGAGGGCAGACGGCACCGCACTCCTCAAACAATGTGTTTAATTCAAGTCTGAAATTGATTTTATTGAAGAGAGACGAGGAAACAAATCCAGCTGACTGAGGAGAGGACGAGCGGCCCTCAGGAACTCTTTTCTCCACTCGCTGTCCAACAACAGACTTCAGTTGTGCTGAGCGTCTCCACCCGAGAGACCCGCTGTCTCATCAGAACCATCAGGACACAAAGTTCTGGATCAGCCGCTCTCCTTTAGAAGACGTGCATGAAATCCGACTAGTTGTTGACGTGACATCACTGATGAGTCACGGCGAATGAGTCGGGTGTTTATTCCTCCTCAGATGATCGTCTCGTCTGTCCCTCCCCTCCCGTCTGTTCACACATTATGTCTCCACAAACACGACTGACAGCTGAAGATCAGCTGTCAATCAAAGAGGCCACGCCCCTCATTGTGAGTCGTCTCTGTATTGTAATCCTCGCTGGATGTATCAGACACATATAGAAAGATATTCCCATCCAGCTCCTCCTGTTTGTTTAATGAGAGTAAAACAGGAACCGATCCGAGCAGAACTCTCCGTTCTGGGTCCATCAGAGTGGATCTGATCCTGCACTCGGCGCTGCTTCACGCTCTCGCTCTCTGCGGCCTGCGGTCGGCGGGTTGATGAGTGTAAATCTGCTGCAGCGACTGTCAGACGTGTCACCTCATGCAGATAGAGCGGCGCCGCTAAACCCTCAGCGGGTTAACACGCTCTGCACGCTCACAACACGCTCAGCAGGCTGCAGCTCTGCATCCGACGGCCGACCTTCAGCTTCCATCTCACAGCTCTGTCTCACTCCACACACACACACACTCCATGTGAGAGTGTGTGTGCAGACGCTGCAGCTGAATGAGAAGCGTCACGTGACGCCGCCAGCAGCTACGTGTGATAATTAACTGTTAATGAACGTGTAAACGTCTCTGTCAGACTGCGATCAGTTCGTCGTCTGCACGTTCATTCAGAAGCTCGTTTGTTTCATCGTCATGTTTCACATCAAGTGATTCAACACCAACAAACTGTTAGCATGTCCGCTAACCAGCAGCAGACAGGCAGACGTAACAAAACATTACTGAAACACAGCCATCAGCTGTAGATCACACTGTGTCTGGGTGTGGTTAGCTTAGCTTAGCATAAAGACTGGAAGTGAAGGGGAGAGCTAGCCTAGCTCTGCCGACACCTCTGAGGCTAAATCACAACACGGCGAGACTCTCAGGTTCATTATGAAACTAATCTCAGAGCTTTCTACTGCGTCTCATGGGCTTCATCAGCCGACACATCAGCCTGTCGGTCAGGTGACGGCGCCGAAGTTTGGACCCAGAGTTCTTATTATTCTGGTAAACACATCCAACATGGCCGACAGAGGAGCTGCAGTCAGCAGAGCAGCAGGACGCGCTGCTGTTTAATATCTGTTGATTTCTCACCTGTTTGGATTCTACATGAACATAATTAGCAGCATTTTGTTCATAATGAGTCGATAAACAGCTTTAATGGAAATGAATTCAGTCATTAACCCGAACAAACGTGTTCTGTTTCCTGCAGCAGAGAAAAGTAAATCTGCTGCTAATAACTCCACAAGATTAGAGCCGAACGGCTAATCCACACATTGTTCTGGATTTACTGTGTGTGAGTGTGTGTGTGTGTGTGTGTGTGTATGTGTGTGTGTGTGTGTGAGAGAGTGTGTGTGTGTGTGTGTGTGTGTGTGTGTGTGTGTGTATGTGTGTGTGTGTGTGTGAGAGAGTGTGTGTGTGTGTGTGTGTGTGTGTATGTGTGTGTGTGTGTGTGTGTGAGCGAGTGTGTGTGTGTGTGTGTGTGTGTGTGTGTGTGTGTGGCACAGAGTGTGTTTAGATGACTAAATAAAAGTCTTCCAGTTAAAACTGATAAAAATCCGACAACAAAAGAAAAGCAAGAGCCAACAAATCACACACACACACACACACACACACACACACACAAACACTGAAACCATCACACACACACACACACACACACACACACACAGTAAGAAACAATCACACACACAGTTTGAGTGTGAAACGCGCTGCAGCCGCTCTGCACATGTTTGGCAGCGAGTTGATCTCGGCATCTTGGAGGTCAGCCAACACACACACACACACACACACACACACACACACACACACACACACACACACACAGGTGGCGTGGAGCGGCTGACGAGAAGCAGAACACCGTGGAGGCGTCAGGAACACGGATGCTTGACATTCCTGGGGTGGAGATATCTGCAGCCTCCTCTTCAGGTCTGAGCGTCTTCATCTGTTATCAGGACGTGCGAGCGGCGAGTCGTGACCTGCAGGTAACGATCCTGCGGCCTCCTGGGACGCCGTGTCGGACGTGAGCTGCTGATTAACGTGGACGCCTCGACCGCCTCCGTCTGATCAGAGGAAACAGAAGCTGCTGACGAAGCCGAAGGAGCGGGACGAATACTAAACCTGCTCAGAGCCGAGAGACGGATCAACATGCTGACCAGACTTCAGTCGACCAGTCAGGCTTCGACCTCAGCAGAAGCTCTGACTGTGAACACAGAGGACGTTCTTTCAGGCCTGAAACTGATCCTCAGTCAGTTTGATTCAAACTCTAGTTTCTCTGCAGTCACACTGAACTGCTGCAGATTCTCCACACAGACTCAGGTTCAGTGTCGAGCGACACAAAGCCTGCAGCTGCGCCGACACATTAAAGGTCAGACCATGAAATGATGGAGAGCTGCAGGACACACAGAGATGGAGACACAGCAGCACAGTGAGGACGACCAGGCAGAGTCACCTGTCCTCACCTGTCCTCACCTGTCCTCACCTGAGACACAATGTAGATATAAACAGAAACCTTAGAGACAGTGGGGGACGTCTGTGAAGCAGAACCAGAACCAGAAGACAGTGAGGATGGATGAAGTCTCGGGTCAAAAGTCTCTAAACACACGAACATCCGACCACTGACCAACATCACCAGACTCCATTAACAAATGTGTTGATTTTAAGAGTTGTTGAGTTAAAACAAACTTTATAACATAGTGAAACTGTGTCTCTTACAGATTCTGACTCACTGTGTCCTAAATTCAGCGTTGAATCAGAACCTGAAGTTGTTTGTTTAATCTGAATCTGATCTATAACATTTCTTTTGAGAGACTTCGTCTGCAGGAAGGAAGAAATCTACAAACTCTGAGAGGATCAGCAGGAACGTGGAGTCCACACAGTCAACAAGCGTGACTTTATCTGATGATCTGAACAGGAAGTGAAGCTGTTGAAGGTGCATTCAGCTCAGGAGAGACGTGATTTGAATCCAATAATGCTGCATAGACGCTCAGTTAGCTGATCAATAACCTGATAAACTCTGATCCTGTCTCCTGTCTGCTGGACGATCTCACAGAAGAAGAAATAAACTAAAAGTTTTACTATCGTGTCAAACTTCAGTGTTCACGCTGAGACTGTGAATGTTCACACACGACGCCCACCGTCCTCCCAGCAGGGAGTCCACCAGCTGTCCTCACACACAATAAATATGGTCCAACTGTCTGTGATCAGGAAACGACCCGTCCTCCACCATCAGAACCATCAGAACACTCAGAACCAAGTCCAAACCCGTCTGAGATCGTCTTCAGTCACACACGTGTTCTGTCAGCATCTGTAGTTCAGCTTGTTTGCAGAACTACAACAATGACGATCGGATCAGAAAAGCTCGTTCTTAAATCTTTATCTCATGACTGACTCGATAATCTGACGTCTGATCTCCTCTGAGAGCATCAGCAGGAACCTTCAGATGTTCAGGGAGCAGGGGGAGCTTTTATGACGCTGCACACAGTCAGAACCGTCCTGATCGTCTCTAATGGATCCCGACACCAGAAACACTTTGAATACAAACACACACTGATTACACATTCATAAAAAAAAACACCATTGGAATCTATTTCACTTGCTCGTTGAGTTTAAACATCACTTCAACGATTTTATTCTGAAGGAGTGCAGCCCAGCATCCTCCTGACCTCTGACCTCTGACCTGTGACCTCTGACCTCTGACCTCTGACCTGTGACCTCTGACCTGTGACCTGTGACCTCAGTGGAACACACAGACTGAAGCGACCAATGAGAAGCGGTCCAGTCTCAGTCCATCCTGTAGTTTCCTCTCTCTGCTCAGCTGATCAGACTCCACCAGCCGTCTCACATCCTGCTGCTGATCAATATTCATCACCTCACTTCAACAACACAGAATCACCAACTTGAGTTTGACACCAGAACCAACTGATGACACAATGTTCTGACCCGAGTAAACTTTTATTTTGGAGGAACAACATGGGTAAGATCACTTCAGTGTTTTATCTCTGAGCAGCTCAACATGTCTGATGCCTTCAGGCTCTCATCTGAAGTGTCTGCAGCTGACTCACACAGGTCATGACGACGGACACCAGACACAGGTGACAGCCAGGTGTTAGCTGCACGTCGCTAACACACAGGTTCAGTCAGGAAGTTCATGTTTGATCTGACGCTGCTGGTCGCTCAGCAAATCAAACGCCTGAGCTCGTTAATGCTTCAGACAGACAGCTGAGTGTGAACGAGCGCAGAGTGACTCAGTCTGACGCCACATCTCAGCTGTAAAGGGACAAAAACACGTTTCACACCTCCATCTTTCACCAGCACACTCGATGATGTCACACAGAAACAAGAGACGAACACCTGAAGCTTCCGGGATGTGACAACATGTCCGCTGCACTTCAACACAGCTCAGGTGTTCACAAACACGTCTCACTGACATTAAACGTCACATCTGACTGATACCTGGCTGATTGTTACCTGGCTGACTGATACCTGGCTGATTGTTACCTGGCTGACTGATACCTGGCTGATTGATACCTGGCTGATTGATACCTGGCTGATTGATACCTGGCTGATTGATACCTGGCTGATTGTTACCTGGCTGATTGTTACCTGGCTGACTGATACCTGGCTGATTGTTACCTGGCTGATTGATACCTGGCTGATTGATACCTGGCTGATTGTTACCTGGCTGATTGTTACCTGGCTGATTGTTACCTGGCTGATTGATACCTGGCTGATTGTTACCTGGCTGATTGATACCTGGCTGATTGATACCTGGCTGATTGACACCTGAGAGTGTCCACCTGGTCTGACCTGTCACTTCTGATCTGTTTGTTCTCAGGACGTCTAATCAGTTGGACGTGGTGCTGAGGAGGCGTTCAAGGCTGTCGGGACACGTGGACTTTGTGTTTTGGGTCTATAACTGTTGACACGTGGAGTAACACACGTCATGTGACTGGACGTGTTCACAGGAGAGTGGATTTTCACATGAACTAGTTTCATGTAGACGTGTGTCGTCTGTCCGGCTCAACAGAGGACTGAGAAGCTAACGCTAAGCTAACCAGGAAGTCTGGTTCCGTGCGACGTCCTCGGTGGCGGGAGGTCGAACGCGGACACACGCTTCCTGTCGGAGACGCTGGCCGAGGCCTCGAGTCGGCTCGCTCAGCCTCAGATGTGTGTGTTCGTCTCGTCTGAATCTTGTATGAATGTTAAACAAACTGCTGCATTAAACATGAAATCAATCACATGCATCTTTTATTTTACAGCGACAGACACAACTGTGTGTGTGTGTGTGTCTCTGTGTGTCTCTGTGTGTCTCTGTGTGTCTGTGTGTGTCTATGTGTGTCTGTGTGTGTCTCTGTGTGTGTGTCTCTGTGTCTCTGTGTGTCTGTGTGTGTCTGTGTGTGTCTATGTGTGTCCGTGTGTGTCTCTGTGTGTCTGTGTGTGTCTGTGTGTGTCTATGTGTGTCCGTGTGTGTCTCTGTGTCTCTGTGTGTCTCTGTGTGTGTCTGTGTGTGTGTGTGTGTGTGTGTGTGTGTGTGTGTGTGTGTGTGTGTGTGTGTGAGAACCATCGCTGATCATTTTCATTGTTATCATCTGAACACTGAACATGTGATCACACTGATGATCAATGAGGTGGATTAAAATGGCCGCTGAGGATGCTACAAGCTCTGTACTGTATGTTTGTATGTGTGTGTGTGTGTGTGTGTGTGTGTGTGTGTGTGTGTTTGTTTGAGGATGGATTAATTGTCGACTCACCCTCCTCTCTCTCTCTCTCTCTCTCACAGCTCGTATTGATTCAGACACCTTCCAACATGGCTGTCTGCCAAACACACACACACACACACACACACACACACACACACACACACACACACACACACACACACACACACACACACTCCTCGTGCCTTCAGTGAAACTTTTCTGACTTCAAACCAAAAAACATTTTAAACTCTCGTTCTTCTTCTGCTGGTTTAATGCCCGCTGGCACACACACACACACACACGCACACACACACACACACACACACACACGCACACACGCACACACACACACACACACACACACACACACACACACACTCTGCCAGGTGACCTCTGTGTCTCTATGAAGCTTCTCTTCCTGCTCTATTGATCAGCTGCTGGCAGCAACACAACACACACCAGCCTCTCTGCAGGTGAGTGTGTGTGTGTTTGTGTGTATGTGTGCGTGTGCCTGGCAGCTGGCTCACACACACACACACGCACACACAAACACACACACTCTTCCTGCAGTAGCAGAATCAATACTTAGATGTTCTCTGACATCACATTAATCTGCTACAGAGAAATAAACAACTTTATTACAAATGAAAATCTGAAGACGATCGTAGAAACGTGATGACAACTGAGTGAACAGGTGATGAAGAGGTGAGAGGTGAGAAGGAGCGACAGACTTCAACACGAGCTGCAGACGAGACTGAACCTCACTGATCCTGCTCACCTGGACAGACTCACACCTGTACCACACACCTTCACATCCAGAGACGAACAGCACAGACTGCAGGTGAGCAGACTGTACAGGTGAGCAGACTGTACAGGTGAGCAGACTGTACAGGTGAGCAGACTGCAGGTGAGCAGACTGCACAGGTGAGCAGACTGTACAGGTGAGCAGACTGCAGGTGAGCAGACTGTACAGGTGAGCAGACTGTACAGGTGAGCAGACTGTACAGGTGAGCAGACTGAGAACAGACTTCTGTTTTCAGCCTGAAACTGACTGTAAGAGCAGAAGCAGCAGAACGCTTCAGATCATGACTGTCTGAATCAAGCTGCACATGCTCAGTAGCGACCAGCTAACACCTGTTGCACACTTACACCTCGATAAACTGAACAAACTCTCAGCGACTCAAAGTCTCAACTCCAGTTTTCAGTTATTCACCGCGACCCAAATCCTCCGACTCAGAACTGATCCCTCCTCAGTTTTCAACGGGTTGCGTCACGGTTACATTTTACCCAAAAAAAGTGTTGGGACGAGGAGGAGGAGGAGGAGGAAGAAGAAGAAGAGGAGGAGGAGGAGGAGGAGGAGGAGGAGGAGGAGGAGGAGGAGGAGGAAGAAGAAGAAGAGGAGGAGGAGGAGGAGGAGGGACTGGAAGGAAATAAGGTAACAGGAAAGCAACACTCGTCCCCACCAGGTATGTTTGAATCATCACACCAGAGCTCCCTGCAGCCACAGAGACGGGTGGGAAACACACACACACACACACACACACACACAGATTAAAGGTCTGAGAACTTCCTGTCTTCCTGATTCCCTCGTTTTGTATCGCTGAGCGCTACAAAAACACCAAACACACACACATGACCTCACTATTGTCTGTGTGTGTGTGTGTGTGTGTGTGTGTGTGTGTGTGTGTGTGTAGTCTGATGCAACGTACTGTAGTTTGTAACATCAGTGCTGCTCGTCTCGTCTCTTCGTCTCTAATGAAGCTGAGGAGAACCGGAGTGTGAGACGAGTCCTGCGGGACGGACAAGGACGACACCGAGCAGAAGTTCTGCTCATAATGAACACACAGGTCCAACAGAACCACAGAACTGAGGACACAAACACAGAGGAACAACCTGACAACAACTCCTGTCTCCACAGTTTGCAGACAGTTGTTGTGTTTTCATGTTTTCTCATATTTCAGTAAATTCTTTTTAACACCTCGAAGGCAAAGGAACCAAAGCTTTGGGTGGCTAAGCTAGCTGCTAACTGCTGTTAGCAACACGTGACACGTTGTCAAAGCGTCACATCGTCATCAAGAATCACCGATATTAGACTGCTACAAACAACCAAAATACAACCGCACAAGAATCATGTCAAAATCGATGTTGTCAGACTGCTGCCTTGCTCGAGGGAGAACGGAAGTGATGTCACTCACCTCTCACCCTCGACATGAGGCTCAGAGCTTAAAGTGAAACTCATCAAATGCAACCCAGACTGTTCTTGTGAATGTATGTGAGTCAAACCTTTATGTATAATTATGATGAAAGAGGCGCTTTTGAGATTTACCGTATTTTCAATGGGAGTGCTGCGGGCACTTTTACGATAGCATCAAAATCTCTGTTTTTAAAACAGTAAGAAGTCTGGACACAACATGAAACTGTGCTGGTAGCATCACCAGGGTCTCTACACATGAACACCAGCACTGACAACATTGTCTGAGGACACAGAGTCACTAAAAAGAAAGTTTTTGAACAGCTCATGTTAGCAGCAGCTTGTTCCGCTCGCCGCCGTCCTGCCAGTGGAGAAGAGTCGACCTCAGAATGAGACGTAACCTGGAGGACAGTTAAGGTGGAACTACTGTCGTCCAGCAACAACTATCCACACCAGATCTCACGTCACTTTTCCAGCTTTTGATTTTAGTATTGTTTCTTATATGAGGCTCCTTTTTCAACTTCAAGGTCAATATTGTTTTTCACTAACAATAAAACAACAAATTATCCTGTATTTATATGGAACTAAGCTTTAGGAGCGTTCCACCTTAACTGTCCTCCAGGTTACGTCTCATTCTGAGGTCGACTCTTCTCCACTGGCAGGACGGCGGCGAGCGGAACAAGCTGCTGCTAACATGAGCTGTTCAAAAACACTCACACACACACTCACACACACACACACTCTGTTCATTACTCACTCTGAGCACGTCAGATTTCTCTGCTGAGGGACAAACACAGATTATTTTATCTTATCTTATTTTATTAACCCTGTTTAGAACTTCACTTCCTTCCTCTCCTCACTTGCTTCCTTCCTGCTCAGAGACAAATAAAAAGTGACACACACACACACACACACACACACACACACACACACACGTGGCGGATTAGAACAAAAGGCGAGTCCCGCGGCTCAGATTTGCTCGGAGAACATAATGGCTGATGACACGCGGCAGTTTGGAGGCTTTCACAGCGACGCCGCTAATCTTCCTGCTCTGGAATAACATTATTCTCTCCGCTTCCTCCTCCTCCTCCTCCTCCTCGACGTCCGCCCGCCCACTGGGGAGAACCAGGTTATTGTGTACAAACGCACCCCAAGGTTAACACACAATGGCCGAGCAGCGGAGAGCGAGCAGCTCGTCTGCTGACAGATTTGTGAGGCAGGTGTCGGTCCGTAAACACAAAGACCGGTTTGAGCCTGAAACACCTTCAGACCGGGTCAGACGAACAAAGAGAACCGAGCCCGGAGGAGCCTGCAGGAGCCCGGAGGAGGGGGGGCGACCGGAGAACGGGTGCTGATCCTCTTTATAATCTGTGTTGACAAAGAATCCCGACCTCTGACCTCTGACTGCCGTCCGTCTGTGTCGGAGGTCAGAATCTAATGATGTGAGGAGAAAGTCAGTCCACAAACCTGCAGGAGGGAATAACACGTCCAGCACACCTGGTCCGGATCATTCAGAACCAAAGACCGTAAAGATTATTAGCATTCACTCAGACTGATATCTGGTAACTGGAACTGACACATTTATAAAAAAATGGCAGAAAAAAAACACAGAACGTGATGATCTGAGAGATGATCGACCCAGATCATCTGTGTACGGCCGGTGGAACCATCAGAACCATCAGATGTCGACTGTGATCACAGTCTGCAGAGCTAACAGCATTAGCATCAGGTAGCTTTCTGATCAGAATCTGATCAATGAAGGTTTCAAGTCTTCTGGTGCTGACGAGCCGGAGTGAAGACAATCAAATGGTTCTGATCCAAATGAGTGAATAGACTCAGATATGAGCCACTGATGATAACTCACTCACATGAGCAGAACCTGCCAGAGGAACATCATGTTTTAACTTCTTCAGTACCACAGAGATCCAGAGTCGTCTGTCTGGACGTCCACAGGTCCACTGCTAACAGGAAGTGCCAGCAGCTGATTCTGCAAAGTTCTGATGGGGTTGTATTTAATAAAACCCGTGAGGAGGAGGTGATGACTGATTCTACCTTTATGAGTGAAATGTTCCTTACACAACTCAAAATAAACTGTGATGGTTAAAAGTTCTGACTGAGTTTAAACTGGAAACCAGATCAGGTCCAATCAGAACCGACACTTCCTGTTCACTAACCTCTGAACACCAGCTGAAACTAAACGCTCACGAGTCCTGAAGACTCACTGAACCCGAGCGGACGACAGCGTGTTCTGATTCTACAGGAGTTCTGTTTTAATGTTTCACCTCAGAACGATCGGCTCGTAAACATTAATGTCTGCCGTTAAAACTGTGAGTTTAACCTCCGACAGACTGACGTGAGCGCAGCCGCTCGCTCTGCTGCCGCCGACCAGCCGCGCTCATACACGCTAATAATTCAGTATCAGCCTCATAACTGGCACACAGACAGAAAGCAGCCGCAGCAGGAAGTCGACCTGCAGACGCCGTGACTCTGTCAGGTCACGTGACCTCACAGGGTCACGTGATGTCACAGGGTCACGTGATGTCACAGGGTCACGTGACCTCAGTGATCAGGATTCACTCTGAGAATCACATCCTGAAGACACAAAGTGACTTTCTGTGGAGGTTTTAATCCAAAACATCCGACTCTCTCCAACCCAAACACACCAAAATCTACTGATCCACCAGCACCAGGACCAGGACCAGCACCAGCACCAGCACCAGGACCAGGACCAGCACCAGCACCAGCACCAGCACCAGCACCAGGACCACAGATGAGGCTGTTTTCCTTCCCTTCATCTTCAGGAGTTTCTACTGAAATCTTGCGGCTGCAGAAACATTCGTGAAGCTTCAGATTACAGAAATCCTGATTCAGATTCTGTTGTGCAGCTCGTTTCATCTGAAAGTAGTGAAGGTGGTTCTGGATGGAGCCCGGCGATGGTTCCGTCTTGTCGTCAGGTCGTCAGATAACGAAGCTTTGGGTCGAAGCTCTCTCCAACGCATCGATATGTGACGACCCGAGGACGAGACGGAACCGTCCACTGTCTCGCTCCAGAACCACCGTCAGCATCTTTAATGACACCTGACGACCCGTCCTGCACCCTCGGAACTCATCAGAACCAGGACCACAGGATCACTGAGTCACACACAAAGACACACCAGAAACTCACAGAGTCAAACTTCTTCACATATCTGCTGCTGATTTCAAATAGTCATTCTCTTCTGATCAATGAATTCTGCTTCAATCTGAACGGGCTGAACATCGGTCCGATCAGTCGGATCACAGAAGGCAGAACATCACTGACACGTCTGTATTCTTTCATATCTCGACCCGTACCGCACAAAACATCATGACATCAGGTTCATCAAGTATCGATCAGCCTGATAACAGCTGAAGCAACCGGACCGGGCTCAGAACCGGTCCTGACTCAGGATTTCATCGTCAAACAGCAGAAACCTGCGGTGTCGTCTCCTCGGGTCTGAGGACAGATGACACCAGAACTGAACATGTTCTGGTTTCTAACTCATCCTGGACATCAGGGACCAGCGAGCCGGGCCTGAAGGGTCCGAATGCAGAGAGAGACCAGAACCCCCGTCTGACTCTGACACCGCCACTGAAACACCGAGTCAGCAGGAGACAGAAGAGGAGGAGGAGAGGAGCATGATGGGAGGCTCACACACACACACACACACTCACAGACTCTCACAGACTCACACACACACACACACTCACAGACTCACACACACACACACACTCACAGACTCACACACACACACACAGGCACACACACGCACACACACACTCACACACGCACTCTCAGCCTGTTGTTGTCGGGGTGACTGACAGCCATCAATCAAAGCAGCTCAACACGCACGCGCTCAACACACACGCCCCGGTGCGTCCCGCAGCTCTGCGTTTAAACACGCACACTTGACTGGCACGCGCGCACACACACATGACAGAGCAGGAGGTGCAGGAGGAGGAGGAGGAGGTGCAGGAGGAGGAGGAGGTGCAGGAGGAGGAGGAGGAGGTGCAGGAGGAGGAGGAGGTGCAGGAGGAGGAGGAGGTGCAGGAGGAGGAGGAGGTCGAGGTTTCCTGCAGGAGCAGAAGAAACTCACCTCTGTGTGTCCGGATCTCCTCAGACCGGAACAGACTCGGTCCGAACTCGTTCAGTCTCATTAATCCACAACAGTCCGTTTAGATCCACAGAACCGGACCGAACCGCCGGCAAAATCCTGGTCCAGCTCGCGCCGCTGCAGGTATAAATCCACCGCGGAGAGACGGAGCGCTCTGCCCGGGTCCAAACACACAATGAGGCGGCTCCGCTCAGCGCAGCGGCTCCCCTGCACGACACGCCCTCCTCATTAACATAATGCTCCCCCGCAGCCAATCACAGGGCGGGCCCGCGGCGGCTGGCCCCGCCCCTCCTCCGTTTAAAGACACTGTGGTGATTTCATCAATAAATCATTAAACCTTCTTTAATTACAACACACATGATTTTATTTAACCTGATTTATTTATTTCTATTATATAAATTATTCAATCATCATCAAAGCCTCCCGCATATTATTATTATTATTATTATTATTATTATTATTAGTATTATTATTATTATTATTATTATTAATAACAATAATAATAATGTTTTATTATCTCATCTTTAATGTTTTCATGTCTGATATGATGGTGATGTAAACAGAGTACTGGGCTGTATTAATATATATATATATATATATATATATATATATATATATATATATATATATATATATATATATATATATATATATATATATATTAAAATCACGTACTCAGACCACAGTGTCAGAAACTGAATCAAACACTCATCAGGATTTTAAGCCTTTAACTAAATGTGATGTAGTTTAAATGAAAATGTTCTTTTCATGGCAGTGAACATGTGTTTGTGCTGACCTGTGATCAGCTGACTGAGGACAGGAGGGGACCTGCAGGTGTCAGGTGGGTCTCAGGTAACCATCAGGTAACCACACGAGACAATAAGAGCCAAACTAATAATTCAATAGCGAAAGAAAAGAAGAATTTAAGAGAAAATAAACTGATGAGTGATGAAATGCTGACGAGTTCGACTGGCCTCAGATCTGAACCTGATGAAACAGGAGGGTCTATGGTGGCGGACATTACCCATGATGCATCTGTCCCTGTAGAGAAGAGTGCACACTGCAGACGCTGTGAGAGGACGAGGACAGACCCAGAGACACAGAGTCCGTCCTGTCCTCACACAGCAGCCAGGTTGTTTCTGTGCAGGAAGGAGCAGGAGGAGGAGCAGGAGGAGGAGCAGGAGGAGGAGGAGGAGGAGGAGGAGGAGGAGGAGGAGGGGCAGGAGGAGGAGCAGCAGGAGGAGGAGCAGGAAGAGGGGCAGGAGGAGTAGCAGCAGGAGCAGGAGCAGGAGGAGGAGGAGGAGCAGCAGCAGGAGCAGGAGGAGGAGGAGCAGCAGCAGGAGGAGGAGGAGCAGGAGGAGGAGCAGCAGCAGGAGGAGGAGCAGGAGGAGGAGAAGC
>NC_051041.1:612500-627500 GCF_904848185.1 Acanthopagrus latus | reverse complement strand
CGTCTTCACTGTCTCCATCTATCTTGACTCTCTGTCTCGGGCTAATTGAGGCTAACATGCTGCTATCAGGATGAGTTCATGCTGTTGAGTCTCATCCAGCTGTTTGTGTGTTCTGAGGCAGTTTGAGGGATGATTAGTTGGTCAACAGTGTGCTCTTATTTTGAAATAAAGGCAAAATGAGTAGATAGTATAACCTCTCCTGTCACAGAGACGAGGCGGTGACAGGTGTGAATCACATCAGCCATCGTTAGTGTCGGCCAGCAGGGGGCGACTCCACTGGTTCCAAAACAAGGTCTGACTTCTATGTAAGTCTATGAGAAAATGAACCTGCGTCTCAGTTGATTCATGAGCTCAGTGAACAGTTTCCTGATGAGTTTATGATCTTTATCTGTAGTTCCATGTCTTCACACAGCGTGACGTTAGGATCCCGACTACAGGAAGAGGGACGTGGAGCAGCTCGTCAGTCAGCTCCACCCCTCTCGTCCTAATATGGTCACTTCAACTGTCAAATTGTCGGCTTCGAAACCAGAACAGGAACATCTGTGACTGGATGCGTGTTAGAGAAGTGCATCCTGGGAGTTGTAGTTCAGACTTCCTGTATATTTGACGTTTCTCCACAGAACCAGATATTTTCTAACTTCTTCAGTTCGGCTCAGAGTCGTCACACTAACACACTGACGGGACGTTCGGTGTTCAAGTATTTAAAAGAAATTTTTCACCTGGTGAGACATGAAAAGTTCTCTCAGTTCATCCTGCAGGGAACACGAGCCGGGGAACAGAACCAGACTGACGGAGTTTACAGGGAACATTTGGCTGTTGAGCCTCGAGGGACGGCTGAAATATCTCTACTATATCCAGACGATGGGACATTCTGCAGAAACACTCGCTGAACATTTCATTAAAAACAAATAAGAATGAAACGTCGGCCAGTCAGCTCCTCTGACTCAGCTGACATCAGCGCTCCTCAGCAGCAGAACGACGGCGGTCTGCAGTCTGATGTCAACAGCAGATAACAGCACACACACCGTCCGGCTCACATATTAACCAGCAGCAGCAGCAGCAGCAGCAGCAGCAGCAGCAGCAGCAGCCGAGCCGCCGCACAATGAAATGCATGAAATAAATAAATGTATGAGCGTTTCCGTTTCATCCAGAGACTGCAGCAGCTTCAAGTCGTCACTCTCGCCGCTATCGAAACAATAAATCAGACACGTTCGACCCCTCGAGGCTCCAACTTTAAACACACCAGCACACACACCTTCATCAGAGCCTGTGTGTGTGTGTGTGTGTGTGTGTGTGTGTGTGTGTGTGTGTAATGTATGCACAACATCTGCGTAGGAGCAGCTTAAACACGACTGAGAGATAGAATGTGTCAGTAAAGCAGGAAACAAGGTCCATATGGCTCCTCATCAGAGTTAATGTTTTCATATAACACACACACACACACACACTCTCTCTCACACTCACACACACACACACACACACACACACACTCACAGGGTCAGAACAGCTGCTGAGTTACGCTCTCATGTGATTCTGCAGAGAAACCTTCCTTCTAACTTTCAGTGAAGTGATTTCAGTGACTTGAAGTCTTTGGTGGTTTGATGAACTTTGTCCCTGCAGGCCTCCGTACCCTCCGTGTGACCCTGTGATTGGAGGGTTTGTCCCGTCTGCACAGAGCTCACATCGTGTTTCAGTCTGACTCAGTTGAAAACACACTTAAACATTATTGAAATATCTGATCATTGCTGCTTCATGAAATATTTTTCACAACATCAAACATCTTCAGCTTCATTTAGAGCAGCTGAAGCAGCTGGAGCATCACGAGGGCTCTGATCTATAACCTGCTGCTGCTCTCAGCATCTGATATCATGATGTAATCTTTAACAGCTCAGAGCATCTGAACAGGAAGTAAACAAATAACATGAATACATCTGAACGTCTGAATCATCTCATCAGAGAGTGTGTGTGTGTGTGTGTGTGTGTGTGTGTGTGTGTGTGTGTGTGATGGATTACAGTCTGATAGGAGGTGATGCTGGTGCAGCAGAAAGCAGCTGTGTGTGTGTGTGTGTGTGTGTGTGTGTGTGTGTGTGTGTGTGTGTGACTTATTGTTCAGCAGCTTCATTAGCATGACAGCTAACAGCGCTAACACCTCTACATGATGTATACACATGTAGCGCTTCACACTGACATCTGAACCGCTGCTAGCTAACTGTAGCCTCTAACACATAGCTACTGCTAGCTTTAGCATTAGCAGGCCTGATAAACATCAGTGTTGGAGAGACTTAAAACAAAGAAAAGTAAAGAAAGTCTTTATAAATGTGAAAACGTCTGCTGGACCTGGACAGGAAGTGAAGATAAAATAGCCTGAACACTGAGATAGAGTAGCGCACACACACACACACACACACACACACAGTAATAATTCAGCAGTATGGATCATATCTTTCATTTAAATTGTGTTTGTTGATTGCTGCTGACAGAGCGACATTAATCACGCACCGCCGCCTCACAAACCTGCGATCCAACGAGCTCATCGAATATTCAGAGGACGAATCTCATCAGACCTCCTGTCGCTCGTCCTTTAGTTCCCTAATCCTCCTGTTTCTGGCTTTGTTTACTCCTCCTTCATCTCTCCCTGTCAGCCTCCTCCTCTCCTTCATCACCTTCCTCCTGATCGCTCCTCACATACAGACATCGTCTCATCTCATTACGGACGTTGTTTGTACCTGAAGACCGCCAGCGGTTCAAACATCTCATCAGCAGTTTGTCTTTTATTCACGTGTCTTCACGTCTTTTCCCTTCATCAGGCTTCAGTAACGAGTTGATGAAGAATATTCCACTTCATTACCACTTACAGCTGCTGTGATGGAGGTTCTGAAGCCTGCTCAGTGAGCACATATCAAACTTTAATCCAACAGACACACTAACTGCTCTGTGACCTGCTAACTGTCTGTCAATATTAGCAGTTAGCATGATGACAGAACAACAGCAGCAGACCTGGAACCAGCCGACCAACAGTCCTGTCAGCTGATGTGCATGATTCAGAAAGGATTGATTCATTAAAGCACCACCGCCACACAGGATGGCACACCCATAACCCTAACCCCACATGTGAACAACCAACAAACACATAATGGCACATGTGAACAACCAGCGCCACACATGATGGCACATGTGAACAACCACCAAACACATGATTGCACATGTGAACAACCACCAAACACATGATGGCACATGTGAACAACCAACAAATACATGATGGCACATGTGAACAACCACCACACACATGATTGCACATGTGAACAACCACCAAACACATGACAACACATGTGAACAACCACCAAACACATGATTGCACATGTGAACAACCAACAAACACATGATGGCACATGCGAACAACCAACAAACACATAATGGCACATGTGAACAACCACCAAACACATGATTGCACATGTGAACAACCAACAAACACATGACAACACATGTGAACAACCACCAAACACATGATTGCACATGTGAACAACGAACAAACACATGATTGCACATGTGAACAACGAACAAACACATGATGGCACATGTGAACAACCACCAAACACATGATTGCACATGCGAACAACGAACAAACACATGATTGCACATGTGAACAACCAACAAACACATGATCGCACATGTGAACAACCACCAAATACATGATTGCACATGTGAACAACCACCACACACATGATCGCACATGTGAACAACCAACAAACACATGACAACATATGTGAACAACCACCAAACACATGATGATACATGTGAACAACCACCAAACACATGATTGCACATGTGAACAACGAACAAACACATGATGGCACATGTGAACAACCACCAAACACATGATTGCACATGCGAACAACCAACAAACACATGATGACACACGTGAACAAACCAAACACATGACGACACATGTGAACAACCACCAAACACATGATGGCACACGTGAACAACCACCAAACACATGATGACACATGTGAACAACCACCAAACACATGATGGCACATGTAAACAACCACCAAACACATGATGATACATGTGAACAACCACCAAACACATGATTGCACATGTGAACAACCAACAAACACATTATGGCACATGTGAACAACCACCAAACACATGATGACACGTGAACAACCAACAAACACATGACAACACATGTGAACAACCAACAAACACATGATGGCACATGTGAACAACCAACAAACACATGTGAAACATGAAAACACGATGCAGCAGCTTGGTGATCGTCTCCATTGTAATATCACAGAGATGAAACTAATAAACACTTTTGTCCCCTGATTTAGATGTGTGTGTGTGTGTGTGTGTGTGTGTGTGTGTGTGTTTGTGTGTGTGTGTGTCTGTCTGTGTGTGAGTGTGTGTATGACAGAGAGAGAGAGTGTTACTTTCTAAATCATAATTCATGTCATAAATGAATCTTTTGTGTCTGAATGAGAGTCATTGTTTATCTTAATTAACATCTTAATCTTGTGTGGGTGTTTCTTTTGTGTGTGTGTGTGTGTGTGTGTGTGTGTGTGTGTGTGTGTGTGTGTGTGTGGCAGACTGTATTTTCTGAATGCAAATCATTTCACCTTTTTGTGTGTGAGAGAGAGAATAAGAGACATTGCACATCATAATTCAAATCATATTTCAAATTCAAATTCAATTCATTGTGTGTGTTTGAGTGTACTGAGGCATAAAGGTGTGTGTGTGTGTGTGTGTGTGTGTTAGTGTGGCTATCATAATTCTGATCAGATCACAAACCTTTCTGTCTGCAGCAGCAGGCATGTGTGTGTGCATGTGTGTGTGTGTGTGTGTGTGTGTGTGTGTGCATGTGTGTGTGTGTGCGTGTGTGTGCGTGCGTGTGTGAGTGTGCATTTGTGTGTGTGTGTGTGTGTGTGTGTGTGTGCATGTGTGTGTCACAGCAGCAGCTCTGTTGTTGAGTCACCTTGAGCTGAGGATGGAGGACAGGAAGCCATCAGCAGAACAACAGAACCAGCTGCAGCTCTGAGTCCTCAGAGGTGTTTACACAAGCTCCATCAATAATCAATAATCATTATTTATATCTACAATCAATCAGATGTCTGTGTGACTGTCAGGACGTCCTCGCTGTATTTCTGACATGTTTCATGAGACGATGGGAATAAGTCCAGCTGAGACAAAAACAGTTTCACAGCTCTCAGGCTTTATTTCTTCTTCTTCTTCTTCTTCTTCTTCTTCTTCTTCTTCTTCTTCTTCTTCTTCTTCAGGACCAGAGAAGATCTGTTTCTCTGACAAATCAAACCCATGAAGCTTTGACACAGTACTCATCAGAACCAGCCTGTGAGCGGGTCAGACCCTGTCTGCAGACCTGCACCAATCAGAGGAGGCCCTCTGACAATCAGCCAATTAGAACTCAGTCACTGATCATCTTTCAACCAATCAATAGAACAATAACCATAAGTTTTAATTCAGAAACATATTCACAAAATACACACATGTGTCCAGATTCATTAAAGTGTGTAGGACCAGGACCAGGACCAGAACCAGGACCAGGACCAGAACCAGGATCAGGACCAGAAGCAGGACCACTTTAGCCACGGAGCAGATTTCCTGGAGTGAGGAGTGATTAGCTCCCACTGACCTCCGTGACCATCAGCAGTCCAGTGATTATCCGTCTGAGCAGAGTGAGAGTTCACAGCTCCGAGGCCCGGCTCAGCCACACAGGCGCTGGTACCGACGGGCCGACACACTGATGTTTAACAAGATTAATGTCTGAGCTCGTTTTCATCTCATCTGACCTTTTCAAGTTCAGACATATTAAACTCACAACGGATCCCAAACTGAGGCAAACGAGTTCTGTCCTCCGCAGGTTCTGTCCTCTGGTTCTGTCCTCCGCAGGTTCTGTCCTCTGGTTCTGTCCTCCGCAGGTTCTGTCCTCCGCAGGTTCTGTCCTCTGGTTCTGTCCTCCGCAGGTTCTGTCCTCTGGTTCTGTCCTCTGCAGGTTCTGTCCTCTGCAGGTTCTGTCCTCTGGTTCTGTCCTCTGCAGGTTCTGTCCTCCGCAGGTTCTGTCCTCTGGTTCTGTCCTCTGCAGGTTCTGTCCTCTGGTTCTGTTCTCTGCAGGTTCTGTCCTCTGGTTCTGTCCTCCGCAGGTTCTGTCCTCCGCAGGTTCTGTCCTCTGGTTCTGTCCTCCGCAGGTTCTGTCCTCTGGTTCTGTCCTCTGCAGGTTCTGTCCTCCGCAGGTTCTGTCCTCTGGTTCTGTTCTCTGCAGGTTCTGTCCTCTGCAGGTTCTGTCCTCTGGTTCTGTCCTCTGCAGGTTCTGTCCTCTGCAGGTTCTGTCCTCTGGTTCTGTCCTCTGGTTCTGTCCTCTGCAGGTTCTGTCCTCTGCAGGTTCTGTCCTCTGGTTCTGTCCTCTGGTTCTGTCCTCTGCAGGTTCTGTCCTCTGGTTCTGTCCTCTGCAGGTTCTGTCCTCTGCAGGTTCTGTCCTCTGGTTCTGTCCTCTGCAGTGAAGGATCTTTAGCTCCGATTTCAAGTGGAACTCCATCAAACTATCAGCTGCAGCCGTCTGACAGCAGCTACATGTGGACCTGGTTCTGGTTCTGCTGGCTCAGATGCAGGCTCAGTTTTCTCCTCCCGTCTATTATCTCTGTCAACATGACACGTTCTCCACAAACACGAGTGGAAAATCTGGACGTCTTTTCCAAAATATTCAGTTCTGCTGCCTCAAACACGGCCCTGTTCTTATGTTCTGGTTTGGTTCTGTCTGCACAAACAAGACTGGAAGATGTTCTGATGTGGTTTCACTCACACAAACACTGGCTGTAGTTGGATCAGACCTGTGAGACGTGTGGTTCTGACCGCATAGGACCAATGTTCTCTGCACCCTGTAAAGTTCCTGCGGTGAATGCTCGATTAGTTCAGCTGCGAGGCTTGTGGGTCATAAAGAGGCTGGACGAGGGAAGTTCTGACCCAAAGGTGGTGCTGGATGAAGCCAGAGAATCATTAAACTTATTCTACGATCTGTCCTGAACATGTTTCACAGTCCATCAGAATAACGTTCACATGTTGGACTAAAGTCTGAAAGAACAGAGTCAGAGGATCACCAGCTGGTACTGTGTGGGTCCAATCGGTTCTGGAGGGATTTGTGGATCAATATTTAACTTGTACATTCCTTGTTCAGAGGTGATGGGTCAGTACTTCTGTAACTGGGCTCATTTTAAACACTGAAGCGGCTCCACTGCCTCATTCACACTTATATTAGCCTCAGAGAATTCTGGGAGGTGTCGGTCCAATTACCACACGGTGACCCGCAGGGCTTCGGACCCGGTGTAGAACTGTGACCGGCACCTTCAGAATGTCTCAGAGGGACAACGAGCTTTAACCTCCGGGTCGGTCCGGAGGATCTGAGGCGCTCGGTCCCGCCGGGAGCTGCAGAGGTCTCTGCGTTTGGACCGCAGCCTCCCCCTCCTCCTCCTCCTCCTCTTCCTCCTCCTCCTCTTCCTCCTCCTCCTCCTCTTCCTCCTCCCCCTCCTCCCCCTCCTCCTCTTCCTCCTCCTCCTCCTCCTCCTCTTCCTCCTCCCCCTCCTCTTCCTCCTCCCCCTCCTCCTCCTCCTCTTCCTCCTCCCCCTCCTCCTCCTCCTCTTCCTCCTCCCCCTCCTGCACGCTGCTAATGGATGCCAACTCACGCTGTTAAATCACTGAATATTAGGTGAGTCAGCGAAAGCCTTGCGGTGCGTTTACAGGAAGACAAATGAGACTGTAAAATGAGATTTAATGTCAGATTTATTACGGCGGGCCCGCCGGGCCGAGGAGCCGTTTGACTCGTCTTACAGCCGGATTAAAGCGGAGCGCGGCGTGAATCACCCCGGAAAGTCATTTTTTAAATAAATGATCTTTTTTATTGAGCCGACTGTAATTAATAAAATAGCGTCAAAGTTGTGTTATTGCCACGAGTTAACTTCTAACCTCAGACGTCCTCGCAGGAACAGCTGATCTTCATGCAGCCAATCAGCTGCTCACTGCGCCGCACCGGTCCGGACGCCGGGTCGCGTCCTGTCAGAAGAGACAGAAGAAAACTAGAAAGAAAAAGTGAAGCATGAAAACTTCGACTCTGGACTAAAACTTTCAGTCACACATGAACTAATCTGAGGACTCTGGGTCGGCCCGATGATTTAAACTGCAGAATGGACCAGAATCTGACAAACTACAAGACATAGAGGGAGCCAACATCTGGCTCCTGAGCTGGGTCCTGGTTCAGTCCCGGCGGGTCGGTGCAGGTCGGGTCTTCATTCTGTATTTCTGTCTTTTTGATGTTTTGTTTCTAAAATCTGATTATCTGATTCGCTCGCTGACATTTGAATCATTCAGAGAGATAAACCTGGGCTCTGTGTGTCGGTGCAGCCCGGTGGACCTCTGGTGTCAGAACAACGTGTTGTTGAAGCTCCAGCAGCACAGAGTTAGATACTGATGACGAGTCCAAACAGGCTCGGCCCGACAGTGTTCTGCTGAGCTGCAGTGGGCCGACTGAGAGCAGACAGTTGGAGGACACATAGCTGCTCAGACTCGCCGACGGCAGAATTAGCAACATCAGCATGTACAAGAAACATAGCGCCATCATTAGCTGGTAGGTTAGCACATATGCTACCATCGTACGTGAACTGTTTCCTCTGCAGCGCCGCCATCAGGACGAGCCTGTGAGAGGAGCCGGGTCATCAGGGTTCTATTGGTTCTGTTCATCATCATCATCAGAACTCCCTGTTTTGTGTTTCTCTCTCTGAACTCTTCTGAATGAACGCAGGTTGCGTCTCGTTAGCCGCGGCTGCCGGGCGTCGCCGATCACGGCGCTAAGCTGCACTTTAACGACGGCTTTTTAACGGCTTATGAGGAAGATTTGAGTCTTAAAGCTCTCAGCTGCACTCGAGGGACGGACAGACGGACGGAGGGAGGCAGGGAGGAGGAAGTAATGATGGGAGGAAGAAAAGAGAGGTGAAACAGCTTCAGTGTCTTTATCTTCATCTGAGAATCAGAGGAGGAATAAAACAGACAGAAAAGATGAATCAGGATGAAATCTGGATTCTGAGCAGGAAGAGAAGAACGGAGAGAAAATGAAGTGGTAGATTATTAAAAGGATCAGAAGCAAATAGAGGAAGACGAGGGAGGCTGAAGGATGGAGGGATGAATAAACCTGAGCATGAAAGTTAGATGAAGGAGAAACAGAAGAAGAGATGAAGACAGAAGCACGACAGAAGATGATGGAAACATTAAGGAAGATAAACGAGAGAAGAAGAAGAAAGTGAGCGAAGGGCGGCGAGGAAGACGAGGAAGACGAAGTGACGGAGGCCGCGATCGACGGACGAGGAGATGACGGATCCTCGGATCAGTCAGAAGTTCTGAGTCCTGAAACAACGTCACTACAGATCAGAACCATGGAACTGGACTCCTGAGATGAAGTGTGAATCAGACGAGTCGAGCTGAGCAGAACATCAGACGTTTCCTCTGCAGAACACAAACACAGAACGTCTCTGTGAGTGAAGAGTCCGGTTCTGACCCGCTCCGTATGAACCGGTCCGGTTCTTTGGCTCGTGTCTGAGCCACATCCGTCCCTCGGACCTGAACAGATTCAGCAGCAGGATGTTTCTCAGCAGCGTCTCGTCTGTCTGTTGTTATTCTCTGTGCTGAAGTTTCTCTCTCCTGCGTCGGATCGATGAGGAGTTAAACTCGGGCCTCGATCAGATGCTGCGTTCATGGATCATATCAGAGTCACAGAATCACAGACTCACCTGGAAACAGCGTCGACAGGTGGAAGCACGTTTACCAACCTGCAGCCGTGCAGCTGTCGGTCCCAGTGTGTTTCACCTGAACGCAGCACAGAGCTGTCGGCCATGTTGTTTCTGCTCCAGATCGATTCATCTGCAGATTCAGTTCATCTCATCGTCAGCTGACACACACACACACACACACACACACACACACGCACATACACACACACATACACGCACATACGCACGCACTAAATTAATTACAGACACAATCAGTTGGAGCATCACGGCCTCCTTTTATTATCTTAATCAGGTCTGTACACACTTCTTCCTGCTTGTTAACACTCCAGGATATCACACACACACACACACACACACACACACACACACACACACACACACACTCCTCCTTCTGACCACAGTTTTTATTTATTTACAGTCTTCAAATGAAAGATAATAAATAGCTTCTGCTGTCGGCTGTGACGAGGGTTTGATCGCAGGTCCAGTTCCTCTTCAGACCTGCTTCTGTCACGATCAGAACCAGAGGTCCACTGTACTGTTAGAACTCCAGACCGGTGGTAAAGAACAGCTGCATTTCAGGCCAGAAGTTCTGAACTGAGGTGAGATTATCTGAGTGGAAGAAGTGAATTCTGGGTAATGTTCGTCTCCTCTGCTGAGCGTTCATTGGTTCTGTTCAGACCAGATCCTGGTCCTGGTTCAATCTTTATAAAGTCCAAATATACCAAAACACCCAAGACAGGAACAGGAACGTCCAGCCTGCAGCTCCATCATGTCCTCTGTTGGTTCTGTCTGTCTGACAGGAGACGCGAGACGAGCTCCAGGTTTTATTCTGACCCACAAACAGAAGGAACCGTCCAGAACAGTCCACGTTGTCAGAACCAGGTGAGCGTCACAGAATCACCCTGAACCCTCCTGCTGACGTCCTCCAGTTGATATTAGACCAGAACCAGCTGCTGGACCGCCCTGATCCTCCTCAGATCCGAGTCAGAACCCAGCTGCAGGTGAGCTGTGTCCAGGTGACACAGAGAGCTCAGGTGTTGTTGGAGGACGCCGTGAGGACGCCGTGAGGACGCCGTGAGGACGCCGTGAGGACGCCGTGAGGACGGCCTGAGGACGCCGTGAGGACGCCGTGAGGACGGCGTGAGGACGGCGTGAGGACGCCGTGAGGACGCCGTGAGGACGGCCTGAGGACGCCGTGAGGACGGCGTGAGGACGCCGTGAGGACGCCGTGAGGACGCGTCGTCGTCTCTGCCGCCTCGTCAACTGCTGGATGTTTTATTGAGACGCTTCTGCTGCTTGGATCTAATATGGACGCCCGGCGGAGCAGCAGTGCATCTTGGGAGGCTGACGTGGATCACTTCAGAGTCACTTTCCCCCACCAAGTCATCCTGCATTCACTTTGTGATCCATCTGCACTGCAGGAGACACACACACACACACACACACACACACACACACACACACACACACACACTGAGGATCTCTGAGCTAAATGCTAACGTGCTCACACTGTTAGCTCGGATCTTGAAACTGAGTCAAATGAAAGTTGTTATTCTTACATCAGATTGTTTGTGCTGAACTTTCTGTGACAGCTCCTGTTCTCCTCCTTTTCCTCCTGCAGGAGGTGAAGCATGATGACAGGTTCTTCTGGTTCTGTTCAGACCAGACTGGGTCACAGATCCATGTATATAAAGTCCAAATGTACCAAAAAACCCAAAGACAGCAGTTGAATCTGATGAACTTGTTGTATTGAGCAGCGTCACGTGAACCGGCTCAGTGTGACGTCAGGAGGAGTTCTGTTTCATCTTCAGCACCGTTCAGTTTCTCCTCGTCTGATTGGTTCTGAAGAGGTGTGTCGGACCGGGATGTCAGGCTCAGAGTGGAGCTGTTTGAAGCGGGACTTGTGACTGGACCTCAGGTCAACATGTGAGGAGACTTGACTTGTTTATCTATAAATATTGTAAAACGCTGCGCTGGCGTTTCCTTTTGTAGCGCTGCCAGCACCGCCTGAATATTTCATCACGGAGGAAGTCTCCATATGATGAGGCTGCCACTGCTGCCAGAGCCAGAACAGAACCCAGAGCAGAACCAACCCAAGACAAACACTCAGGATGGGTTTCAGTGCTGTTCATTTCAAACTTTCATCTCAGCAGCTCGTCCTCTTCATCTCCATCTTAATTTCTAGTTTGTGTACAAAGACGACAGATTATAGAACCTGGATCAGAACACATTGATGCACAAATAAAGTCTCTCTGTTGTTCTGGATCCAAACCGTCTGAACTTGTATCAAGTGTTAGTTTGTCTCTGTGTGTTCTGTCTCATTGTGATCCTTGTTTGGTCTCAAACGGGTCGAGATGAGTTTTATTCACCTGTCGTACATTCAAACAGCCGGCAGGAGGAGATGCAGCATGATGTCCTGAAGACACAGAGCTCCTGTACAGAACCAGTTCAGTCTGAACACACACACAGCTGCGAGAGCAGGTTCTGATCCGACCCACTAGTCCTGCACACACACAGCTGCGAGAGCAGGTTCTGATCCGATCCACCAGTCCTGCACACACACAGCTGCGAGTGTGCTGCAGCCCGATGGGGTCATTTAGTAAAAGATGTTTACAGCTGCTTCTCATGATCAGGTGATGAAACAGGTCAGGAAACATGTCTGTGTAAACCTGAAGGCACCTGAACGCACCTGAAGGAACCTGAAGGCACCTGAAGGAACCTGAACACACCTGAAGGAACCTGAAGGCACCTGAAGGAACCTGAAGGCACCTGAAGGCACCTGAACGCACCTGAAGGAACCTGAACACACCTGAAGGAACCTGAAGGCACCTGAACACACCTGAAGGAACCTGAAGGCACCTGAAGGAACCTGAAGGCACCTGAAGGAACCTGAAGGCACCTGAAGGCACCTGAAGGCACCTGAAGGCACCTGAAGGCACCTGAACGCACCTGAAGGAACCTGAAGGCACCTGAAGGCACCTGAACACACCTGAAGGCACCTGAACACACCTGAAGGAACCTGAAGGCACCTGAACCCACCTGAAGGACCCTGAACGCATCATGTGAACGATTCAATAGTGTTCAGTATTTCTATTAGAGCAGCTGTGACTCACTGAGCAGAGCAGAGCAGAGAGTGTGTGTGTGTGTGTGTGTGTGTGTGTGTGTGTGTGTGTGTGTGTGTGTGTGTCTGTCTATGAAACCATTAAATATGTATGAACACACACGCACACACACACACACATACACACATCTGCACACATGTTGGAGGAAACGAGATAATTGACACATGGCAGGCAGATGTTTGATATGAAGTGTTGCTGAGCACAGCACAATCTGTGTGTGTGTGTGTGTGTGTGTGTGTGTGTGTGTGTGTGTGTGTGTGTGTGTGTGTCAGAAACTGGGTTATGGTTCTGAGTGTATGAAAGATGCAAAAGGGCAGAAAAAAATAAAAAGCACAGAAACAAGTCGCTGGCAGAACTCAGAGTGTTGTTATGAATTATTACTTCAGAACTTTTTTTTCAGGTGTTGTAAAGAATATTTTCGGTTCTCAGCTCCAGTTTACGTTACGTAGAGTCGACGTCAGCAGGAAACACACGACGACTCGTCCCGAGCAAAATGTCCACGAGAGGTTAACATGCATGTTGATCCGCTGCTGCTTCTTCTTCTTCTTCTTCCTCATCATCGCATCATTAACCTGCCCGACCTCGATGATGCGATGATGAGGTCACAGACCATGTGACGCCGTCCAAAGCCAACAGGAAGTGGCCCTTGAGTTTTTCCTGCAGGGCAGAGCTGCTGGATGGACGACAGGTCTGAAATATTTCCCTGTTTGTAGATCAAACGTCTCTAATTTTACAGCCGTCTCATCGTCCTGCCGGCTGCAGATGAAGTGATTCTCACCTGGGTGCGTCTGACTGTATTAGCGACCTCTCTCTTCTTCTCTTCCTCCCACACTTTGTTCATTTCTCCTTCTATATATATATATATATATATATATATATATATATATATATATATATATATATATATATATATATATATATATATATTTATAAAAACAGCCTGTTTCATTTTCACTTCTGTTCAAAAGGCAAAAGATCGCTTTAAAGTCAACTGGAGAAGATTGAAAACGGAGCTTCTCGTTCACAGCTGCCGCCTCTTCACCCTGCGTCAGATACGAGAGACGGATGAAAGAGAGATATTATTATTTCGGCCGTGAGAGACTGACGAGCGTCGGGACTCAGGAGGACGCAGCAATGTCAGCTTTACTGCTGAAGGACGAATATTCCATGAAGAGCGGCGGCGTTTATCTCCCGCGTGCTGTATTCCTCATTCCGAGGTTTCTCCCGCCGGAGCAACTGTTCTGTAATAACTTTCATCACTCGTCGTTATCCGGGTCGATGGCGCCGCCCTGACAGAATCAATCCACTCGCAGCTTTTCTGACGAGCGTCGTGAAGACACGTTAGAGAGCGATTCCACCGTGATCGCCGTGATGAGCTTAATGAGTTCATGAGAAGGGGGCGGGGCTTGCTGTTTGCTTTGGACCTCGTCACATGGTTCTAACTAGCCGACCATGTCGTCCATGACCTCATCGTGGCATCATTAGCTCCTCCCTCTTCTTCCTCTTCTTCTGCTTGTTGTTGCTCTTGTTAATGATGCGATGATGAGGTCACGGATGAGCGATTGATCATGTCTTATTTAAGCGTCTGCTACGGGATTCAACCCGACAACCTGCCGACCTTCACCTCCTCCCTGCTCTGATGGCTCCTGTTATCAGTCTGTTAGATCTTCTCTCTTTTATTGCCTCCGCCTGTTTTCTCTGTTATTACTTTTCCTCTCCTCCCGTCTCTCTCACCCTCTGATCTATTTTTCTGTTTCCAGCCTCTCAGCTCCGACTCGTCTTTATATAAATCTTACTGGAGGAGAAACGAGCTTCTCTCGACTGCAGAGCGACTGTTTCTCTTTATATTCATTCATTTTCCTTCTCTGGAGTTTCTGAACAAACTGCAGCTGTGATGCTGAACTTCACCGCCAGCCTTAAAAACTGAATGATAATAGTTATTTATGAACTGATTTTAAGGTTTGTTGACCAGCTGATTGATTAAAGATTCATCTGAAGCAGTTTTACTTCTGATAAACTTGAGGAGAGGTCGAAGGAGGCGCAGATCGTTTCATCGTTTCTCTCTTGAGACAAACGTACTTTTTGTG
>NC_051041.1:562500-607500 GCF_904848185.1 Acanthopagrus latus | reverse complement strand
CATTAATAATTAACGTCTGTAATGAATAATACAAACTCACTCCATCTTCATTTGTCAGCTGCCGGAAAACAAAGTCATACTTCAGTGTGAGTCTGAACCAGAGGACACACAGAACCAGGTCCGATCTGCGACAAGAGCAGAACCGTGAGTCTCATTCAGAACTCTGCAGAAACAGACTGACAATCATCAGAATCTCTGCGGGCCGACAGACCGTCGCTCGTCTTCTCTCTGTTCATAGCTGGATAATAAATGAAGCGGGTCGCCTCAGAACCTACAGTTCAGTTTCTGGAGCTTCACAGTGAAACAGAGTTCCAGCGCACGGCATTAAAACTCTGCAGAATCAGCTGTTAGCACTTCCTGTTAGCACTTCCTGTTAGCACTTCCTGTTAGCAGTGAACCTGTGGAGGTTCAGGCTACTGTCACTGGATCTCTGTGGTACTGAAGATGAAGAGTGTTTCACTGGTGTTCTGACTCGACGGCAACAAAAAGTCTGATTAAAGGAACAAAACGACCGATTGACTCACTAATCAATGCACGATGTCGTTAGTCAGAACACAGACTCAGGATCAGAGCTCCGTCTGTCTGACAGGAGCTGATCCTGATAGGAACTGATCCTGACAGGAGCTGATCCTGACAGGAACTGATCCTGACAGGAGCTGATCCTGACAGGAACTGATCCTGACAGGAACTGATCCTGACAGGAGCTGATCCTGACAGGAGCTGATCCTGACAGGAACTGATCCTGACAGGAGCTGATCCTGACAGGAACTGAACCTGACAGGAGCTGATCCTGACAGGAACTGATCCTGACAGGAACTGATCCTGACAGGAGCTGATCCTGACAGGAGCTGATCCTGACAGGAGCTGATCCTGACAGGAACTGATCCTGACAGGAGCTGATCCTGACAGGAGCTGATCTTTCATCTGGCTCGTCAGGAGACGATGTGGACGCGTCGCTCTTCATCATTAGCAAGTTTCCTCACGCTCCAAACTTTCCCATCATGCCGTTCAGCGTCCCTGATGTTCACTCATCAGCTATGTGACTCGTTCAGCTGTGTCCTGGTGATCCTTTGAACAGTCCAATCACAGCGTCTCGTCTCTGACACTTCCTGCTAATTGACATTCAGGTTAACATCACTCACCTCCTCTCCTCTCCTCTCACCTGCCCTCACCTCCTCTCCTCTCACCTCACCTCACCTCCTCTCCTCTCCTCTCGCCTCCCCTCACCTCCTCTCCTCTCCTCTCGCCTCCCCTCACCTCCTCTCCTCTCGCCTCACCTCACCTCCTCTCCTCTCCTCTCACCTGCCCTCACCTCCTCTCCTCTCGCCTCCTCTCACCTCCCCTCGCCTCCCCTCCTCTCCTCTCGCCTCACCTCCCCTCCCCTCCTCTCCTCTCGCCTCCCCTCACCTCCTCTCCTCTCCTCTCACCTCCCCTCGCCTCCTCTCCCCTCACCTCCCCTCACCTCCCCTCCTCTCCTCTCCTCTCCCCTCACCTCCTCTCCCCTCCTCTCACCTCCCCTCACCTCCTCTCCCCTCACCTCCCCTCACCTCCCCTCCTCTCCTCTCCTCTCCCCTCACCTCCCCTCCACTCCTCTCCTCTCCTCTCCACTCCTCTCACCTCCCCTCACCTCCCCTCCCCTCACCTCCTCTCCTCTCCTCTCACCTCCCCTCCCCTCCCCTCACCTCCTCTCCTCTCCTCTCACCTGCCCTCACCTCCCCTCCCCTCACCTCCTCTCCTCTCCTCTCCTCTCCTCTCCCCTCACCTCACCTCCCCTCCCCTCCTCTCCTCTCCTCTCCCCTCACCTCACCTCCCCTCCCCTCCTCTCCCCTCCCCTCACCTCCCCTCACCTCCCTCCCCTCCCCTCCCCTCCCCTCCTCTCCTCTCCTCTCCCCTCCCCTCACCTCCCCTCCCCTCACCTCCCCTCCTCTCCCCTCACCTCACCTCCTCTCCCCTCCCCTCCCCTCCCCTCCTCTCCCCTCACCTCACCTCCCCTCCCCTCCTCTCCCCTCCCCTTCCTTGTGTTGTCTCTTCATGGCATCAAAGCTGAGGAGGACGCTCACATCAGATCTGCTGACCCGGTCCGATCACACAAAGTTTGGAACTCCTTGTCAGAACTTTTCTCAGGAAGCAGCAGCTGGTCATCGTATATCTGAGGACTGCCTGGGGAGCGGGCGGCTGAAGGATTCCTCTGGTGGGAGATTTGGGCAAAGATGAAGCTTGGCAGCGTCCCAGCAGGACTCAGACATCTGCTCGTCAAATAAAAAATGAAGGGTTCTGCAGTTAGGCCCGGCTGACGCCGTCCACTGTACGGCACCGAGGAATAACTTAATGTAGAAATCAGCAGCAGATCGTCTGAGCAGCAGATGTCCCACTGCAACAAACACACTTCAGAATCAGAACCACCAAGACGACGTCCTCACATCAGGCCCGGGTCTCTGGGTTCATGGTACTGACCCGGCACTGAGGAAGGAGCGGGTCGGTGTTGGTGACGTGTTGACATGGAGCTGCTTCGTAACACTTGACAGATTTAAATTTCTCAGTTCTGAGGTATAGCAGCAGTGCATCCTGGGAGAAGTGGCGCTCACGTCTGCTGCAGAGCGTCTCTGTGTTTGTTCCTGCAGATTCTCCTGATCACTGTGTGCTTATTTCTCCCGTCAGAACATGAATAATGGACCCGTCCTCCATCAGAACTCAGACATCTGAGCAGATGATCACAGAATATCACCAACACAAAATGTGGAACAATGAAAACAGACCAGCTGCTCTGACAGCGAGTGTGTGACAACGTTTCTGTCATGGTTCTGCTCCGTGGTACTGAACAGAACCACAGCATTCACACCAGAACCACAGGGTTCACACCAGAACCACAGGGTTCACATCAGAACCACAGCTGGTCACCAGATGTTTATATGTTCCTGAGCAGTGAAGTTCTCCTGACACCGTGTGTCCACATCAGTACATGTACGGAGGCGGGTCAACCTGGGAGTCCGATCAGTACCAGAGTAAAGGTTCTGATCAGTGACTGAGAACAGGAGGACTGAACATGTGAACAAAGTCATCGAGCGTTTGATTGTTTCTCTTTATTGTCTGTAAATATTGTTTCTGTCTCTTCTTCACGTATTCAAACATTTCAATCAATCAATCAATAATCTCAGTGATGTCGTGTGGAATCTGGGCTCAGACTGAACCAGAACCAGAACAGAAATTCAACATATTTTCTGTGTTTGATCGTCTGTTGATTTCGTTTGATCAGAAAGTTGGTCGACTGTCACATTCATAACAACTACTGTGCGTGTGTGTGCGTGTGTGTGTGTGCGTGTGTGTGCGTATGTGTGTGTGTGTGCGTGTGTGCGTGCGTGTGTGTGCGTGCGTGTGTGTGTGTGTCCTGGCGAGGCCTGATGTTTTCCACCTTCACACACACTCAATTATTCAGCAGTGTATTGTTGAGTTGTGCAGCGGAACAGACCACTGAGTGTGTGTGTGTGTGTGTGTGTGTGTGTGTGTGTGTCAGTTCACTCTAAAGTTTCTGAGTTATTTTGAATTTAATCTTCAGACTTTGTGTTTCATCAGCTGTCACAGGACAAACACCCACCCCGTCACAATAAAAGCATGTTTTCCCACAGAAAAACATTCCGTTAACTTTCCAAAATAAGTGACGTAATATAAACATATGAAACAATATTTACATTTGTACGTTTCACAGCTTCAGACGAGCAGGAATAAAAACTGAAGGTGGAACATTTATATTTATTTATCAGGACCAAATATTCTGTAATAGCAGCTTTAACTACTGATCTGATTCATGATACAGTCTGAATAATAATATAATATATATATGTATATACAGATTGTTTGTGGGTTTGTGAGTCAGAGTTCAGTTTTATACATATTAATAATTCTCTGTTTACTGTTTGTGTGTTTACAGGAAGTCAAACATCCAACAGACGAGGAAACAAACCACAGAAGAAGAAAGTGTCCAGGTGAGTGACCTGTGCAGTCTGATGTTTCTGTCTGTTTAAATCTGAAGCTGGAAGTCTTTCAGTTATTAAAGCTGTGGATCAATAAGTGACAATAAGTCATCAGCTGATCGTGTTAAACTCAGCTCTGATCGACGAGGAGCAAACCTCCGCCTGTCTAATGAGAGCCGATGGAAACAATCTGGGGAGGAGGACTGGGGTCAAAAGCTTTGTTGCCGTGGTTACCGTCTCTCAGGTAACAGGCTCCCCTCCTCCTCCTCTGGTCCCTCTCTCCATCATCCCCTCCCCCTCCTCTCTTCCACGTCCTCCTTTCATATCAAACACCTCCTCATCATTTCCTCTTCCTCTTCCTTTCTCCTGCTCCTCCTCTGATGTCTGGTCCTCCTTCCTCCTCCTTCTTCCTGTCATGTCTTCATCCATCCCTCCGTGTTTCTTTCTATATCATCCTCCTCTTCTGTTTTTCCTTTTACTCCTCTCCTCTCTCCTTTCCCATCTCCCTTCTCCTCCTTTTCTTCTGATCTCTTCCTCCTTCTCCTCCTATCTGCACCTCTATCTGTAATCTGAGTTTACAGTGACAATAAAAGAATTCTATTCTGTTCTCTTTTGTCTCCTCTTCCTCTCACTTACCTCCTTTTTATCTTCCCTCTGTCCTCTCACAGATCCTCCTCCTCTTTGTCTTCCTTTGTTCTTTAATTGTCCCACTTTTCCTCGTTGGTATCAGTTTGGATCATGAAGTCAAACATCCTGAACTGGATGTTGAACCTTCAGTCATGGCTTCACCGTCAGTGACGTGCTGATTCTGTGTGATGATCTGAAGTCACTTCAGTTAGAAACTCTCAGGATCAGAGAAGAGCGTCTGTTTGCTGAGTCGTCGTCCAGGTTGAGAAGTTGGTCCTCTGGCTGCCTTCAGGGAGAATCTGCTGCTTCGCATCAACTCATCGGGTTTGTTTCAGTATTCAGCAGAAGTCTTGAATTCTTCTTCAGAGTTTCATCTGTTTTGATCTCAGACATTAAAGTTTCTCTGCTGGAAGCTGGTCGTTAGCTCGTTGTTAGCCGGCTCAAACTTCAGAAGTTCCTCAGACAACAAAAGGTCCAAAACGTCTCGGCAGAGAAACACGTCCGGACACGTCTGACGGATCAGTCAGAGTCTCCTCAGAGAGGCTGAGGGAGGAAACAGAGACAGGCTGGTGTGGTGCAGGCTGATGAGAGAGTGAGGACAGGTGAGCAGATGGACAGGTGAGCAGGTGGGCAGGTGAGCAGGTGAGCAGATGGGAAGGTGGGCAGATGGGCAGGTGAGCAGGTGAGCAGGTGGACAGGTGAGCAGGTGGGCAGGTGGACAGGTGAGCAGGTGGGCAGGTGGGCAGGTGGACAGGTGAGCAGGTGGGCAGGTGAGCAGGTGGGCAGGTGGGCAGATGGGCAGGTGGGCAGGTGAGCAGGTGGACAGGTGAGCAGGTGGGCGGGGAGGTCAGGTGATGAGGAGGGGGAGGGATCAGAGGTTACTGGAGGTCATGAGGAGCTGACAGTAGAGCAGACGATCCTGAGTCGATCAGCACCATCTGGACCTGCTCCAGAGGCCTCACAGCTCATCATCTGGTTCTGGCTCTGGTTCTATTGTATTAAAGATTCTGTGATCAGTCCCGACCTGCTGCAGAGTCACGCTGGGATCATAAAAACTGATCCTAAATATTTAAAGAGAATTAACTCAACCAATGAAACAGCTTCATATTACAGTAAAATTCACCTTTATGAGTAAACCCAGTTAGTGTGCTGAGATCATCACAGAACAGAACCTGTGAAATCACATGAATCATTATCGCAGCAGCAGTGACGCGTCCAGGCGTCTGACAGCAGCAGGTCTGAGCAGTGAAGTGTGTTTGTGCAGTCGATGATGTTTTAAACTTTAGTCACCAGCAGAGACACAGTTCCACGAGCACAGCGGAGGATAGTAAACGCAACGAGCGGCTCGTTCAGGGACTCATCATCCTGCTGGGATTCATCCTTTAAACTAAAAAACACACAGCGGATCATAAATAATGAAGAAACTCTCTGAGCTGCGGTTTAAAGACGAGCGAGCGGCAGGAATCCAACAGTCTGACACAGAAACTCTCAGCCGGGAATCATCGGCGGCTCCGACACGTTTAAACCTCCTGCAGACTCCAGCAGGAAGCAGCTTTCTGTTCTGACGGCACAAATCTCAGCCGCTGACTCAGGAACCGCTGAGTCATGGTATCGATCCGGTGATGCAGCAGATCTGCAGTCAGCGAGGAGGAAACACCGGAGTTAATGGCTCGTTAACAAACTGTGGTTAAGGTCAGCGTGCAGGGAAAACAACTCCAAGCAGAAGAAGTCGGTCACACAGATAAATATTTCAGCAGCGCTGCATTCATGTTTCTGCACAAAATGGAAAAGTGAGTTCTAAAAACATGAACGTCTCTGTATTCACATTCATGAGCTCGTGTTCTCTGTTTCTGATTCGCAGACGGACTTCTGAGTTAAAGTAAATCAAATCGTCTGCGTACCGACATCCAGTTTAGTTTGATGGAATAATCCGTCACGACTTCACGGCTGGAAGACCTCGACTCAGTAAATCCTCTTTAACCTGGACTCTGCAGCCAGTCGGAACAAAATGTAGAAGACAAATGACTCCAATTTTCTCTCCACAGGCTCCACTTACAGGCCGACTCTACGCTGAGGCGAGGTCGGAACATTACGAGTCTGAAACAGCAGAACCAACGTCAGAGAAACTCTTCAGAGACAGAAGCAGGACGAAGGTTAGCTGTGCAGATTATTTCAAAGGTTTCCTCGAGGTAACGATGCGTCTGATCGAACGCCTGAGAGAGGAAGAGCGTCGGGTCGAGTTTCATCAGCTGCCGGATGTTTGACGGCATGTTCAGTAAAGTACATTTCCCCTCCAGCTCCAGTCAGCTGTCAGGTCTGATGATCACTGCAGGTAAACTACTGTAGCTATGCTGTTGCAGTGCATGATGGGTAATCATTGTCATATTACGACTGTAGTTGTAAAAGTCGAAGCGACTGTAAACTGTAAAAACAAAAAAAACGTAATCCTGGCACAGAAAATATCAGTAATTGAGCTATAAGATATTGTAAACAACAAGGTACACATGCTAACATGCTAACAGCAGGCTAACAGTGCGATGCTGTAATATTACTATACATTTACTGTATTTTTAACTTGTATATTAACAATAACTACAGATGTCTGTCACAGCACCATGATGTGATTTTACATATTTTTACATGTTACTGTATTTTCACCGTAATATTGTGTCTGTGTTCATCTCCACCGCTGCACAAGAATTACAGTATAATACCGTTAAATCACAGTGATGTGGCTGTAGTTGTGCTGCAGTCAGGCTGGTAAACAGGAGTGAAGATCTGCTGTTTATCTGAGCGGTGATCGTCCAGAACGTCAGCGAATGTTCTTTTAACTCCACGTGCTGTTGTTTGTTGCAGAACTGCAGCGGACCAGCTGTTGAACCACGAGTCCTGTAGCAGAATCAGTGAAAGCGTTGGAGCAGATGGATGAAATGTGTGAAGTGTTAGAGCCGTGAACAGGAAGTGCTGAGGGAGCGCCGCGCACGCCGCCGCGGCATGCTCGGTGTTTGTTTTGCCCGGAGAGAAGAGGTTCTGTCTAACTTTATTATTCTATAATCATTATTAATAGCACACAGATCAGTGTGTGTGTGTGTGTGTGTGTGTGTGTGTGTGCAGGTTGGGGTTTATTATTAAAAGCAGCTTGGCGGCGTGTCGCAGTCAGACAGCCAAGCAGAGAGCGACTGCCAGTCTCCTGTCATTAGAATTCACTGGCAGCATATGATGAGGCCATATGGACTATTAACAAACCCAACCTCTCTGCAGGGGGGAGGAGGGGGGAGGAGGGAGGAGGTGGAGGGAGGAGGACCTGGCCATATGGACAAGGAGACGTAAAGCTGAGGAGGGACGGAGGTAAAGATGGATGGATGGAGTTGGCAGGTCTTCACGAGCGGTTAGCACGTCCTGTTAGCGTTAACGACACGCTGAGGAGGAGGAGGAGGAGGAGGAGGAGGAGGAGGAGGGATGATGGAGGTGTGACAGCCGGAGGAAGATGAGAGGAGATGAAGGAGGGTCATCAGGAGGTGTGATGCGCTCGTTGGCGGCCATGTTGGAGGTGGTTAATTAGCTCAGGGAAACAGCTGACACAGGAGCCACGAAGGATTCGATCTGATAAGAAACTCTGAGCACAGGGGAGGAAGTGCTCAGATCCCGCTGCAGTAAGAGCACAAATACCACACGATATATCTGGACTGTGGCTGACTGACAGGTGTTTCTATTATTCTGTCCAGCCCCCTCCAACCAACACCTGTGTTCGGCTTCCACTCAGGTTAAACGGTATAAAGAGTTCATGACGGAGCAGATTTCTTCTTCTGTGGTTTGTGGAGTCTCTGCAGAGCGATTTGTGGCGAGCAGCAGCCGGCGCCATCCGTCACGGCGAGAGATGGATGGAGGGACGGACGGATGGAGTCAGAGATGAAGCTGTACGAGCTTGGACCATCTGGACCGCTAACGTCTGCGAGCGGCAGAGAGAAGGAGCGAGGGCTCGGAGGGACGGAACCAGAGGACGCCATATGTTCTGCTGACAGCGAGAGGACGGACAGGAAGTGGGCCGCGGTGGGTTTGAGCCCGGCTGTGAGCCGGTTTAAACACTCGTCTTTAGAAACTAAACGTGTGTCGATCCATCAGCTGCGTCACACCAGCGCCAGTCTGACTTCATCTTTATTAGCGTCTCTGTGACGGATACAACTGAGACTCCAGAGTCTCCTCTGATAAATAAAACAGTTCAGATGATCAGAACCACAGCTCGACCCGACTGAAGGATCTGAACCTGGTGAATTTGTCTTCAGTTCTGACAGAATCACAGACTTTTAACGTCTTAAGTTCATCGTTATCTTGTTCTCGATGTGAGGAACCGTTAGCGGACTTTGACCCTTCGCTCCTCGTTGGTGATCCTGGTGCCGTTTGGACCATCTGATGATGAAACCCAGCGGGTCGGTAATTCAGACAGCACGTCTCAACCCGCTGCTCTTTCTCACCTACAGAGGTCTATTTCCTCTCCTCCTCCTCCTGCAGAGCGACGGATGAGCGGGAGGAGAGCCATCTGTGGGAGGGGTGCATGCTGGGAGCAGCAGATTGGAGGGAGGGAAGGAAAAGAGGAAGGAGGAGGAAGTGGAAGAGATGGAAGAGCAGAAAAGAGGAGGGAGGGGAGAAGATGAAAAGGATGGAAGGAAAAGGTTCAAAACAGAGGGGAGGGAAATATTATACCAGAAGAATGTGAATGAAAGGAGAGAAGAAGAAGAAGATGAGGGTTAAAGAACGATGGAGGAAAGACCGAGGGGATTAAGAGAAGAAGACGAGGTAGAAAGAACGAGAACATGGAGGTAAAAGGAAGTGAAAGGAAGGAGATGAAGAGGTGAAAGAAGAAGGAGGAAACAAAGAGAGAGAGAAAAGATGAGACGACTGGGGAAGGAAACAAAGGAGGAGACAATACAAAAGAATAAGAAAGAGTGAGGATGGAGAGGAGAGAGGAAAGGAGGAGTGAAAAGAAAATGGAAAGAGAAGAAGAAGAGAAGGGGGTGGGGGAGATAAGACGGAGGGGTGAGGTACAAATGTGGAGATAGAGGAAGCTGAGAGGAAGCTGAGAGGAAGCTGAGAGGAAGGAAAGCATGAAGAGGAACAAAAGAGGAAAGAGAGGAAGGATGAGAGGAAGGAGGGAGGAAAGAGCAGAGGAGACAAAAGAAGGAGGGGGATCTGCACTTTCTGGCTCATTACCTCGTTGTCTGTGATTGGCCAGAGCTTTTGCTCTCTGCTCTGCTGGTAGCCAATCAGAAACAGTCTGAGGGAAACTGCAGCGTTGACTTAACGAGCTCGTTATCCAAAATGTTTCGGTGCTGAGAACAAAAGAGAGAAGAAGAAGAAGATCATGTGAGTTTAATCCACAGAACAGGAAGTGGATTCATTTATTATTAAAGATGATTTCAGACACGTTAAAGTAGAAAATGATATTTCAGGACATTTCTGTCTTAAGTATATTGCTCAAGGACACTTCAACAGGCAGAGAAGGGGACTTGAACCAGCAACCTTCTGATAACGAGACACCAGCTCTACTTCTGAGCCACAGCTGCTCGTCACAGAACAGCTTCATGAAGGAGTGAGAACACAGTTGGTGAGTCCGGCTGATTTACTGACTCATTAAGATTTCATTTAGCTTGAATGGATCCGTCTGAAGTCACAGAACAACACAAACATTAACGAGTCGAATCACCTCGTTAACTCATCGCCACACCTCAGAGGACAGTGACAGAGTTACAGTGTGGAGCTGAAGTGTTCGCTAACTGTTTCTAACAGACTCACAGACTCTGAGACGGAGGGAACCAGGTGTGCTACCATGCTAACATGCTAACATGCTAACTGACCTCTTGGTCTCAGTATTTAACTTCAGATGTCTGAATTAATCAGCTGATCTCAGCTGATCCCAGCTGATCCCAGCTGATCCCAGCTGATCTCAGCTGATCCCAGCTGATCCCAGCTGATCTCCATCTCCTGTCGTCCTCACAGACGCTGCAGAGGCAAAGAAACTGTCAGACAGAATAACGAAACACAAGATGGAGTCACGACCTCGTCGCTGCCGCTGCTCCACGCCAGGTGATGGAGTGTCTGGCAAGTCTGTGCTGCTATCTTTGTGGGGACCAGGTCCAGGAGATGTAATAGAGTACTTCTACAGTAAAGTAAGAGTACTTCTACAGTAAAGTAAGAGTACTTCTACAGTAAAGTACTTCTACAGTAAAGTAAGAGTACTTCTACAGTAAAGTACTTCTATAGTAAAGTAAGAGTACTTCTACAGTAAAGTACTTCTACAGTAAAGTAAGAGTACTTCTTACAGTAAAGTACTTCTACAGTAAAGTAAGAGTACTTCTACAGTAAAGTACTTCTACAGTAAAGTAAGAGTACTTCTACAGTAAAGTACTTCTACAGTAAAGTAAGAGTACTTCTACAGTAAAGTACTTCTATAGTAAAGTAAGAGTACTTCTACAGTAAAGTAAGAGTACTTCTACAGTAAAGTAAGAGTACTTCTACAGTAAAGTACTTCTACAGTAAAGTAAGAGTACTTCTGACAGTAAAGTACTTCTACAGTAAAGTAAGAGTACTTCTACAGTAAAGTACTTCTACAGTAAAGTAAGAGTACTTCTACAGTAAAGTACTTCTACAGTAAAGTAAGAGTACTTCTTACAGTAAAGTACTTCTATAGTAAAGTAAGAGTACTTCTACAGTAAAGTAAGAGTACTTCTACAGTAAAGTAAGAGTACTTCTGACAGTAAAGTACTTCTACAGTAAAGTAAGAGTACTTCTTACAGTAAAGTACTTCTACAGTAAAGTAAGAGTACTTCTACAGTAAAGTACTTCTACAGTAAAGTAAGAGTACTTCTACAGTAAAGTAAGAGTACTTCTACAGTAAAGTACTTCTACAGTAAAGTAAGAGTACTTCTACAGTAAAGTACTTCTACAGTAAAGTAAGAGTACTTCTTACAATAAAGTACTTCTATAGTAAAGTAAGAGTACTTCTACAGTAAAGTAAGAGTACTTCTACAGTAAAGTAAGAGTACTTCTGACAGTAAAGTACTTCTACAGTAAAGTAAGAGTACTTCTTACAGTAAAGTACTTCTACAGTAAAGTAAGAGTACTTCTGACAGTAAAGTACTTCTACAGTAAAGTAAGAGTACTTCTACAGTAAAGTACTTCTACAGTAAAGTACTTCTACAGTAAAGTAAGAGTACTTCTACAGTAAAGTACTTCTACAGTAAAGTACTTCTACAGTAAAGTACTTCCTGAATACAAGCCGAAAGTTCAGAATATCCTCACAAAGTTACAACAGCAGGAAAACACAACACACACACGCGCTTTGTTCTTCAGGTGCTGCCAACCTGCACCAGATGTACCACCGGACAGAGGTGACGCACACACACACACACACACACACACACACACACACACACACACACACACACACACACACAAACAAACACACACTGTCATCTCCCCACAGTTGAACACCATCTGCACGACCATATGTCAGCTTCAACTCTGCACACACAAACCAAACACACACACAAACACACACACACACAAACACACACACACACACACACACACACACACACACACACACTCCTGAGGCCAGGTGTAAACAAGCTTGTCTCCCAGCAGATGTGTTTTCTGTCATTCTGCATATTGTTCCACTAGACCAGCTCCTGTGTGTGTGTGTGTGTGTGTGTGTGTGTGTGTGTGTGTGTGTGTGTGTGTGTGTGAGTGTGTGTGAGTGTGTGTTGTCTCAGCTCTGACAGCCTCATGCCTCTAAACCTTCCTCGGCTTCTCAGGACTGTCACACACTCCTTCGCACAAAAACACATACACTAAGCACACAATATGCAAATGTGCACGGCCTCAAACAAACAAACACCCACACACACACACACACACACACACACACACACATACACTCACATGCACATGCACACACACACATACACACAGGAGCTGTGACACTGAGCAGACTTTGACAGTAGAAGAAGAAAGGAAGACTTTCTTCTTCTACTGGAACTGAACTCACATCTTCACACACAGACACACACACACACACACACACACACACACACACGCACACAGACACACACACAGACACACACACACACAGGTATTGATTATTGATTTCAAAGATTATTGGTTGGCTGTAATGACCCTTCACACCAGACAAAGATGGTGGACGCGCCCAGTTTCACACCACTGCACTCAATCATCTCTTCTTCGTGGGTTTAATGTTGTGGCGTATCAATACATCCATTCAGATCGATATATCGATTCATTGATCCAAGACCCAAGACAGGAAAAACATCGATTCATGTCGTCATGGTTACGACACACCTTTATTTTGAAATTCCCACGTCGGTGTCATTGTTTCTGTCCATGTATAAAAGATTTGAACGTTTTCCAGTTAAATGTCTGAAAGTGCTGATACAAGAATATTTTACTGAACAGGTTCAATAATCAAACTGTCAAATTCAATTTCAGTTGCTTTTTTGTGAGTTGATACACATGATGTCATCTTATATCGATCGCAGACTTCGGAAATCAAATCAGATCAAATCGAATCGAATGGATATCGTGATGACACGTGTGATTGACAGCTGGAGTCTGTGATCGGCTGCTTCCTCCTGGTGTTCATTACTAAAGCTGACCCGTGTTTAAAGCCAAACCCTCACACTGATATAATAATAACAATAACAATGACAATAATAATGATAATAATAATAATAATAATAATAATAATAATAATAATAATAATAATAATATCCAGCTCACCTGTCTGCCTCAGGTAAACCCTCACACAGGTGTGTGACAGGAGACAGAGAGCATCAGAAGACATGTTGAAGTCTTGATAACTTTCTGAATTACACAGATAGAAGGAGTGAGACGTCTCCTGTCTCTCTCGTCTGTGTTGAGAGCTGCACATGCTCAGATCGATCCTGCGCTCCGGTGAGAGACGTCAGCTTCAGGAGGTCAACGCCGTCTTCTCCTCCCAGACTGCATCTCTTTATTTCCTGACGCTTCAGCAGACTGCTGTGACAGATCGGGCATCTTCAGACCCGTCGGGGGAACATCTTACACCGCCGATATAAAGCTCCTCACAGCATGAGGCGCTGATGCGGGGAGGAGCAAAGCATGCTGGGAGCGGGGATTCAGCCGAATGCCGAGCTGTCAGTCAAAGACGGCAGGTTTTATTCTCAGAGCGGGAGGCTGAGGCCTCGAGACAAGAGCTCAGAGTGCTGACAGAGGAGGAGTGATACACACACACACACACACACACACACACACACACACACACACACACACACACACTCACACTCACACACACACTCACACACACACAGCTGCAGCCTCCAGAGCGTCGCCGCGGCCGGGGAACACTTTGGAAAGTTTTAAGTCTGTTTATTTTTTGACATTTCTGGGACAATTTTGTCATTTTTGGCAGAACACCAAAACACAAAAACACGTCTTCCTGTCCCTGTGGGGACTCTGCGGTGACTGCAGTGAACCTGAACCCAACATGAACCAACAGAACCAACAGAACCGGCCCGAGTCTTTTGCGGGCCTTCAGCCCAGGTATCATCTTGTCTTGATTCGTTGACTCAGAATCACCTGGAGGTTCCGAGCACCTGTGAACCAACAGCAGTGGGTTCTGACACCATGATGATCCGATTGAGTTGTTGGTTTCTGACCATCTTGTCCTGTGAAAAGCTCCGTTACACTGCTGAGGTTCAGATGTCTGAGGAATTGAGACGGGTCCTGATGAAGTGGGTCGGCTTTCAAATCTGGGCCTCGTGAAAAACTCCTGACTCAAGAGAAGTTGTGAACCCTGTGAGGTCCAGATGGGTCCTCATGAGACGGGTCAGTCTTCTCTGGATCCTCAGAGTCACTGTGATGAACAGTTAAATCCGTCCTCAGTCCTTCATGAAGTGTCAGCGGAGGAAGATGGTGACTGGCGGCTGTTACCATAGCAACGCCCTGAAGTCTGGGTGACATTTCCTGTCAGCTCAGCGTCGAGACGACACAAATGTTTTTACGTGGAAGCAAACAGAAGACGATGGGACTGTATTTACAGTCAGATGATTAATGATTCTTTGTTTATGATCCGGCTGAGAGCGACTGACCTCTGACCCGGGAGGTCCACCAGGTTACATATACGTCACGGACGGAGGACTTCCTGCGATAATTACAGAATCAGGAGCGACAGCAGTCAGACAGAAGGTTACAAGATGAGCTGGACTTCTCTTCTGAAAATGAAGCAGATGTACATGTTTATGTTTCGGTGTCGGACCGTCTGCTCCGGCATCCAGCAGAGATAGAAGCCCTGCGTACATGAAGAGTCCGGACCGGAACACAAAGACTAGACTGAAACCTACCAGCTCGCGGAGGATCAGAAACGGACCGGACACGGATCTGGTAGAGTTTACGGATTAGTGTCGACACCAAGCGAGCGTTTCTCTGTCACCTCATGCACATGATGGACGGATGTTCTCTGTCCGAGCTTCTTCTCACCTTCTTTAAGCCGTGATGAGCTGCGTGCTGATGACGGACAACAGGCTCCGCCCCCTGTTTTCAGCTGTGTAAAGGCTGTTAATGCTTCATGAGGACAACATGATTCGACTCGACAGACCGAGTTGAACTGCGTCGCCGGAGAGTCTCACGTCTTCTCCTCCAGGGCTGGATCCTCCTCCGAGGAGCCACAGTTAGCTTAATACCTCAAGTGTAAAATGTAAATGTAATTTGCAACATTAAACTTTCATGGGGTCTCATTTCCATGTGGAGGCCTGATCCTCCTCCTCCTCCTCCTCCTCCTCCTCCTCCTCCTCCCTGCTGCTCTCAGCTCTATCTTAATCTTGTACCACAGAGACTCCCTGAAAAGCATCTTTAAAACCATTCTGACAGTGTTTACCCCCATTAGTGCAGCGGGTTGACAAACTTCATGCCTCCACCAGGAGTTTTCTTTTCACAGAAACTCCCCCACCCACCCAAAACCAATTACCACCAGCAGCTTTATAGCGCGGCTCATAATCCCCGAGCCCAGCAGATATGAGGATTCTCTTTCAGCTACTCAGCGTTATTCAGAGAAGAAGAAGAAGAAGAAGAGCGTCGGAGGGCGAGCGTGTCCGATGGGACTGGAGGAGGAGGAGGAGGAGGAGGAGGAGGAAGAGGAAATGAAGCGATTCAATTAGAGAGGCGAGGACTCGGTCGGGGGTCACCGAGGCGGTCTGAGTCGGACACCGCAGACAAATCTGCGAGCTGGCAGTTAATGGGTTTTCTATTCCGGAGCTGAATTATGCCATCTGTCTGCGTGGCCTCGTTCTGCCACTTTCTGAAGGGTTTAAACTGCAGAATGCTTTGTGGGCTCTGATGAGTTTTCCCCGAGACAACGCTGCTCACAAAACCACTTTCAGACCTCCACATGGAAGATTAGGCAGATTCATTATGAGACACGGAGCTGCTGGTGGCGACCCGGCAGGAGAGGAACCGGACGGACCGCCAGCTCACCGCTGCTGGTTCCACTGGAACACTTCCCTCCTCTACGTGCATACATGTGCAGGAAGTCAGCAGGAAGTCAGCAGGAAGTCAGCAGGAAGTCAGCAGGAAGTGAACAGAACTGTTCTGTTGGTCCTCGGACTGAAATACTTAAATTTTCAGACACATTAAAACATTATTCAACTGAATTACATGTTTCAATTCTGTCATCCAGATTTTAACAACATTTATTATGTAGATTTATTATCTGACCACTTCAGTGGATGTTTGTTGCTGGTTTATTGGTTTGTTGTTTTGTTGTTTGTTGTTTTGCTGTTTGTTGTTTTGTTGTTTGCTGATGATGTCGTGTGTGTTACTCTCACCGTCTCCTTCATGCGTTGTGTGTTTTCAGCCTCGATGTGTGTTTGTGTGTCCTGCCCTCTCTGTACTTCCTGAGGTGTGTTCAGGGATCTCATTTACCTGTGTGTGTGTGTGTGTGTGTGTGTTTATCCGTGGCATGCAGCAGCTGATAGCGAGCTGCTCTCCTGGTGCATGCTGGGTGTATTTTACAGACACATTAAACTGCTCTCAGGTCTGCTGCCTCGCCGATAAACACATCCGTCTCTGTGTCGCTAAATGAGTCGCCGCGGCCTCCGAGGCTGCGAGACGCCGGAGTTTATCTGTGACACCGGAGCAGGAAGGTATTTAATGTAGCAGAACAGCCGACACACACACACACACACACACACACACACACACACACACACAGCTGGTGATGACCTTCCTGTCAGGACTACAAACGTTCTGTGTGGTCTTGTTTTAAATGTGACGCAGTGATGTCACAGTGTTCACGGTGAATCCATCAGAGAGACGTCTGCTCTGCTGCAGCTTTCATTGATTCATGGAGAATATTGACCAAACTGAACATCCAGAAACGTTCCATGTGAAACTTCCCGTCAGCCGACAGCGTTTCCTCCTCCGGCTGTGACGATCCTGAGAGCGACTGAAGCGTCTGACTCTGTAAAGTGAGAATGGAAGCGGCAGTAAACACTTCGTCTCCATATCCTGCCTCCGCTTAACGCGACTGAAGCTTCTCAGCAGCTCCGCCGCCGACGGAGGAAACATTTCACTCCACGCATTTCCCCCGTGAGCCCCCCCCCCCCTCTCTCCCACCATTTTGAAGCTCAGATCCATCTCCAGCTTTTCCTCCCCATCCTGACAGCCTGGAGACTTCCTGTCATCGGGCCTGTCAGCCTCCCTGCAGGAACACACACATGTGTGCGTGTGTGTGTGTGTGTGTGTGTGTGTGTGCTCACAACACGTCTGAAGCTTTTGTTCCTCATCCAGCTCTGACGCTCAGATCCAAACATCTCATCCTGGAGAATCCAACCCGCTGCTGCTCCTGACTGGTGCTGGACTCATGTTGAAGTCGGCACCTTGTTCCGTCCGTCCGTGTTCTGCCTCTGTAGTGGGTCGGGTCGCAGCTGAGTAACTCTTCAGGTCATCAGCCAGCAGACGGTACAAACCAACATCGAGGATCTCTAACCCTTCTTCTGGTGGGAACCTTTGTTCTTGTAATCAGAGCTTCTGGTTGATCCAGCCATGTTCAGCTTCCCTTTCCTGCCCTCCTGACCCGACCCGTGATCCTGTCGGTCCTGCATGTCTGCATGCAGATGGCCCGTCCCGTCTTTGTTCCTTTGTCTCCCTACAGTTCAGTGTTGTTCATGTACGGCACCTCGTGTTTCCTGCAGGACTGAATGTAAATGTTTCTACTTCAGTTGCTCGGGTCAGTTCACACGTCTGTCCTCCAGGAGACGTTCAGAGACTTCTCCTGGTGACAGCAGAAGTTCTGATCCAGCTTGTTTCCTCCAGTACAGTAACAGAGTTCAGGCTCTGACATGGACTCAGAGTATCAGAGTAAAAAGTCTCCCTCTGAAGGACATTTGTGCTCAAAGCTAACTGAAGCTCACGTCATATTAATAGAATTCAAAGACTATTAAAGTTAAAGGTAGAATCAGTAGGATTTGTCCCAGCTGTTCCTGAACGCACCACAAAGACAGTTGATTGTTGAGTCTCATTCCCAGGACGTCAAATAGACACATGTTGGGTTGGTAAAGCGTCCCGAGCAGCAACAAAGAGAGAAAATCAGAAACTCTCTGCAGATACGAGACACTAACACGCCTTTTCTCCACATTCCAGCCTCCCTCTCTGTCTGTTTACGGCTTCTTACGGCTTTTACGTCTTTGTCTCGTCTCGCTGCGTCTGTAGAGAAGAAGAGGAGGAGGAGCAGGAAGAGGAGGAGGAAGAGGAGGAGGAAGAGGAGGAAGAGGAAGAAGAGGAGGAGGAGGAGGAGGAGGAGGAAGAGGAAGAAGAGGAGGAGGAGCAGGAAGAGGAGGAGGAAGAGGAAGAAGAGGAGGAGGAGGTCTTGATTTGCAGTAACAGTGACACAGACAGACGATCTTCTGCGATCGCAGCAGAGATGATTTGACTTTGTTTGAATCTCTTGTATCAGCTTGTAGATCAGCTGATATTTAATGAACCCTCCTCTTCTGCTGCAATCACTGCTAATTAACTGATACTAATCAGACGCCATGTTGGATTCCTGCCCCAGAATCCCCCACAAGGAGAGAGAGGAGGAGAGATGAGGAGGAGAGAGGAGAGGAGAGAGGAGGAGAGGAGGAGAGAGAGGAGGAGAGAGGAGAGAGAGGAGGAGAGAGGAGGAGAGGAGGAGAGAGAGGAGAGAGAGGAGGAGAGAGAGGAGGAGGAGGAGAGGAGGAGGAGGGAGGAGGGAGGAGGAGAGAGGAGAGAGAGGAGGAGAGAGGAGAGAGAGGAGGAGAGAGGAGAGGAGGAGGGGAGGAGGAGAGAGGAGAGGAGGAGAGGAGGAGGAGAGAGGAGAGAGAGGAGGAGAGGAGGAGAGGAGGAGGAGAGAGGAGAGAGGAGGAGAGAGGGGGAAGATTTAGGGGGGTGTAATCATGTGGTTACCTGAGAGACGGTTACCACGGCAGCAGAGCGTCTGACCTCCAATCATCCTTCCTGGAAATTTAATGTTTCATCTGTCTGTCACTGTGTGTGTGTGTGTGTGTGTGTGTGTGTGTGTGTGTGTGTGTGTGTGTGTGTGTGTGTGTGTGTGTGCATGTGTGTGTGTGTGTGCATGTGTGTGTGTGTGTGTGTGTGTGTGTGTGTGTGTTATTAACTCTGGAGGAAGCAGCTGAATTTTTCATCCAATAGCTTCAGTTAAACTCCACAGGAGGAATTACACACTCGCTCAGCAGACACGTTTATTCACACACACACACACACACACACACACACACACACACACACACACACACACACACAGGGGATCATTTGGCGTCTTGCTCAAGGACACTGTAGCTTTGGGTGTGATGCTGCTCACACTTTATATTCAACTCATTTGCATATTTTCTTTGTTTCTTTCTCTCTTTTTAATGAAACATTCTGAATTAATATTCACATCCATCTGTAATCAGACAAGATCCGGATCAGGTCCAGATCAGGTCTGGATCAGGTCCGGATCAGGTCCGGATCAGGTCTGGATCAGGTCCGGATCAGGTCCACACTGTAAGTACAGGACCGTCTGCTCAGCAGCTGTGGATCTACAGCCAGGTGAGTCTTACACCTGAGGACGACTCTTATCAAGTGAAGTGGAACACACACACACACACACACACACACACACACACACACACACACACACACACACACACAGTGAACACGGCTGGTCTCAGAGCAGTTGTTAATATCGGCCTCTGAGAGCTTCATGTTTTATTCATGGTGTGGTTTCTTCATGACGTCTTCGGGTCTTATTGGATTTGGACTCACAGATGAGCTGAGACGTCTCTGAGCTGCCGTGAATCTGTCCACTCAGCAGGAAACACACGGTTCTGATTCTGTTCCTGTGTTCTGACGTCTCTGATGTCTCAGGACTTTAATCTGCTCCTGGAGAGAAGACGGACGGAGCTGCTGGAAATATCAAACCTTTACAATCCTGCTCAGTCTGACAGGATGTTAATGAACTCCTCATTCAGCTGGTTCTGATAGAACTGACACCAAGATCCAACTGCCGTCAGGAACACCTGCGTCCTGTGGCTTTCACCCTAATCTTCTTTCTCCACAGCGATTCTTCCTCTGCAGAAACGACCCGTTTTTCTCTTTCATCCCTTTCCTGTCACAAACTGTCCTCACGTGTCCAGAACGTCCTCACGTGTCCAGAACGTCCTCACGTGTCCAGAACGTCCTCACATGTCCAGAACGTCCCCACGTGTCCAGAACGTCCTCACATGTCCAGAACGTCCTCACGTCTCCAAAACGTCCTCAGATCCAAAGAAAATCTTCCTAAAATCACGGCAGCATGAAACAGAATGAAAACGTCTTCAGGACAAAAACGAACTTGTGTCTCCACAGAAACAATTAAATAATTTAAACGAGAAGATTCCCTCGTTTAAAACGTTAACACCTTAAAAAAGCCCAAACTGGAGCCGGAGCGGTTCTGCGGGCTCCTGCGGTGAGCCCGGCAGGAAAATAAGGAGATAAAAAATTCCTTTGAAGGATCTTAATGTGATCTTAAAGCCGCCGTCAGCGCTCATTAACCCGAGCGCAGACCGGCTTCTTCTTCTCCTCCTGACTGGAACTGTGACTCACAGCCGAGAGGATCCAACGGGCCTCCAGCCGACACCACACCACGACTCCAGAACCTCTGCAGTGCTTTATTATGTCTCAGTGTTTCATCAACCAACAGGACAAATATGAAGAAGTAACATGAAGGAAATCACTTCCTGTTCCTGTTTCTCACATGACCCAGATTAAAGAAGAAGAAGAGTTTAATAAAGACGTGGAAATAAAACATTCACTCAGTAAATGTTTTATTCTGAAGGTTCTGACACAGAGAGATGTTGTTCCTGTCTGAACCTGCTGCTGTGGTCACATTTACAGACGTGGATCAGAACCGGGTCGACGACGCTCCTGAACGTATTCACAGCTTTTAAATCTTCCTCGCAACAGAAACCAGACGACAGCATGTTTCCCCGACAGTTAGCTCGAGGCTGCACAACGCCAACAACCAGCATCCATATTAGCATTCATATTAGCCTGGCATTAGCACAGTTAGCTGAAACTTTTGCTCTAATGTATTCTGGGCTGTGAATTCTGCCTGACGACTGTTTAGCATCCGGCGCTGTTTGTGTGTGATCCTCCGGCGCTCTGACCCGCTTTAGATCCTGGAGAAACCCTCATTAAAATATCAAAGTTAATCTGTTTTACCCCAAACTCGTCTTCTGAGCGCTCGGCTTCACCTCCTCTGCAGCGACGGCTCCCCGAGGACAGCTGCGAGCCGCTCTGCAGGGAGAAAAACAGGAGAAGAAGAAGCCGAGCCGACAGAACCGGGCCCTGGAGTTTGTCTGAAGGAGGAGTGACGAGCGGTGCTAATGACCCAGTTAATGACCAGAGGTCAGAGGTCAGAGCGGTGACACCAGCGTCTCAGACATCAGCTGTTCAGCAATGTTTAGTTGGACTTCCTGCAGAGGTTCTTCTCAGCAAACTGGACCAGACTCAGAATCACAGAGGAGTTACCGACCCGTCAGCAGGATTCACAGATGTTCTGATCCGGAGAGGCTGCAGTGAGGATGTGATGTATTCCTGCAGCTCCTGACACTGATCCTGATTCTGTTTGTTTTTCGGGTTTAATCTGAAGGACAGTTTGACGCTGCAGTTCTTCATGAGAGAATCGGGTCAGCAGAACCTCTTTGATATGCAGATGTTTGGTCCGCTCTGCTGAGGAGAGAATCAAAACCAGCGGGAGGAAGAAAATCACCTGCAGCTGCTGCGACGAAGCTCAGCGTAACAAACCCGCCTCATCGTTCCTAGTTTCTGATCCGAGATCAGCGTCAGCTCGTTAACACAGCTGCAGTCAGAACAGATCACAGAACCATCTAAAGATCCGGACCTGAGCCTCTTCAGGACCACCTGGACCTTCTGCCTGAAACACACCTCCACTTCATGCAGACGGATCTTCAGCTCCAGAACTCATCTAATAAACAGAGTGATGAGAAGCTGACGGGTCAACAGAACTTCTGTCAGAACAGAACAGAACTGCTTGTTCTTGTATTTAGTTCAGACGTGTGATCGACTCTCGACTCTCCTGTTTAAAGTCATAAATCTGAACTGAAGCAACAACACAGTCTGTTGACTGACTCTGTGACCTCTGACCGGCCCGATCCGTCCGACCCGGCTGCTCCAGTGTTTACATCTGTGGTTCTGAGGAACCGGATGTGAGCTGGCAGACAGCCACGGCCTTTTTTTAACTTGTTTGTTGTTCTGAGAATTCATCTCTGGACACGACGAGCGGATCCGAACACGCAGCACAACAGGACCGCCTGGCGTGCTGGAGACTGAACAACAACACGTCAGCACCAGAACACAGAACAGAACCTGAACCTCACGTCTGAACGTCAGCTCACCTCAGCAGACCAGCAGTCTCAGAGTCTCAGAGTCTCAGAGACAGCCTGAGAGACATCCGCGCTTTACTGAGGTGTTGAAAAATGTGTGTGTGTGTGTGTGTGTGTGTGTGTGTGTGTGTGTGTGTGTGTGTGTGTGTGTGTGTGTGTGTGTGTGTGTGTGCGTGCGTGTGTGTCCAGGTCCTGGGAACCAGCTGATCTGGAGCTCCAGGGTCAGCAGGGGGCTCGTCTCTGAGCTCTGCCCAGGAGAATGAGCAGCTCAGCAGGCAGAGAGCAGCGACGCTCCCCTGACTCCGCCTGGAGCTCTGGTGTCTCTGTCAGTCTGTGAACAGGGTGCAGATCACAGCTGCCTTGCTCTGAGGCACGTCGGCAGCCTCTTCATCACGGTCGTCGTCCACATTTCCACGACCCAGCGGTCAACAGGCGCCTGACCTTCACTGCTCTGCTGCTGCGAGACCTTCGGCCTCCTCGTGGGAAACAGGAAACAGACTTTCCTGAAAGGCAGAATCGTCGTCTCCTCTTTTCTTCCTCAAACAGTCGAGATGTTGTTTTTTTCCGTCAGCGTTTTCCTCTGATTCATTTCTCTGCTGCCGCTCAGCTCGTGGCGTCCTCCGCGGGGGAACGAGCTCTGAGCGGAGAATTAAACAGGAGCGTCTCCCTGCAGGGATCAGCAGCCGGCGCCGCGTTATTAGAATTTATTCAATACAATATGTGCGCTCACACTCGCTGTGTACAGTAGCTGCGATGTGCTCTCAGGCAGCAGGAGGAAAAGCCCGGAGAGACCGACGGCCGCGGGCTCAGAACCAACAAAGACACCAAGAACAATTTTCTTTTCACAGAGCTGGAGCTGCGAGGAGCTTCATGTGACCCAAAAAGAAAAGTGGAAGAAACAGTCGAGCTGCAGGATGTCGTGTCCCCTCTCTGCTGCTCAGCCTGTAGGTTCAGAACCGCCGCAGGGTTCCAGTCCGACCCGACCCGAACAGAACTTTGAATCAACATTTTTTACATGAAAACTTCTGTGTCGCTTGGACCGGAGCGTGACGTTTCCTGTGCCACGATTACTGATTATCATCCTCCATCGCTGCTGATGAACGTTGACGTGATGATGTCAGCGAGCTCGACCCGGCGTCGAACCAGCAGTCTGCAGAAGAGACACGCCCCCTCGTCTGTGCCAGCGCTCTTCAGAAAGGTTCTGGTGACGTCACCGTGGCCTCGCCCACAGTCCTCAATGTATCTTTGTCTCCTGTTGATGATGTCATCGAGTACATCCTGCTCGCGCTGATGTCATGATGTCAAACAACAAACAGGAAGTGAACGCAGAGGATCAGAGTCCATCATGCAGAATGATGTCATCCAGACCCACAAACGCTTCATCTCAGAACTTCTGAGGCCCGTCAGAACCTTCCTGCCTGACCAACAGCAGGGTGGACACGTTGAAACATGGTTTCTCAGAGCCGGACAGAAGATTTCACTCCGGGTCCAAGACAGAATCTTCTCCTCTCCGCCACGAGTCCGGACCTCAGAACGCTCAGTTCAGTCTCAGAGGAGGTGGTTCGTCTGAAGGACGAGCGCAGAAAGAAAATAAAACATCTTCAAACAGCAGAACAGAGGCCGATGATGTCACCAGCTCCAGAGTCAACCGGCCAATCAGCACACAGCGCTTCATATCTGGACATCAGAGAGACAAACAAATCTGTGCGTGTGTGTGTGTGTGTGTGTGTGTGTGTGTGTGTGTGTGCGTGTGTGTGTGTGTGTGTGTGTGTGTGTGTGTGTGTGTGTGTGTGTGTGTGTGTGTGTGTGTATGTTTTCACACTGAAACATTTCAAACATCTTTTACCAAAAACTTTCGTTTCAAAGTATATTTATTTCACTCACAGTTTCAGTTTTCAGAATGATGGAAGCCCAAAACCAAAGAGAGAAAGACAGCAGACACCACATCAGAGCACATCCAGAGAGAAACATGAGCCAGAACCAGAACCAGAACCAGGATCAGAACCAGGACCAGAACAGACGGACTGACAGAGACTGAAGTAACGAGCGAGGACGACTAACGAGAGGCAGCTGACAGTCAGGAGACAATCAGAGACAGGAAGTGGACAGAAGACATAACAAACGAGGACAAACCTACCAAAATAAAACAGGAAGTGTGACATCATCCTCCACCTGACGGAGATCTGAGGAGCTCCATCACTTTAGTCTCACAGTCAGACAAAACTGCTCAGTTTCTGTCCTCCATCGTCCTCCAGCTGAACACCTGACTCTGACAGTCTGCAGCTGTGTGGAGCGAGACCAGAGGTTCTGTTTGGACCCAGTGGTGAAAAATAAATAAAGAGAAAACACATTTTAAGAAGTTCTCTGGTCCAGTTTGGTTCTGACAGTCTGATGGTCAGATGAAGATTCTGAGTGTGAAAACATTTCATGTGCTCGATGTTTGAACATGGCTGCCGTCAGTTCAGTGATTCACACTGTGGAAGAAGTTTATCACCGTCACTAAAATGTTATTTGAGACGTGTGAAAATACTGTCTGAACCAGAACACGTCCAGAACACGTCCAGAACACGTCCAGAACACGTCCAGAACACGTCCAGTGGAGCCAGGAGAGTTTCTGTGACGTTTTCTCAGTCACAAACATCTAAAAGAAGTTCTGATGACGGAGTTTAATAAATTAACTGAAACGTGTAGAAGAAACTTGATGTGGGTGCAGGACTGTTGGAAGACGACTGGCGGGTTTGAACCCACAACCTTCTGGGTACCAGCTGGCAGAACCAGCCTCTCCACCACCGTGACGCCTCGTCCGGCCCTGCTGGTGGTTGGTGGTGTTTCTACCTGTCAGGTGAACGAGCCTCACCTGGAGCATCGACCTGTGATTGGTGCTGACACCTCCTTCATTATCAGTTCAACACACTGTTACAGGTAACAAACTGAACTCAGGATCAATCCTGACTGACACCAATGTGTCTGAACGACTGCAGAACCAACAGAACACTGATCCAAACTGAAGCCTGCAGAGAAACTTCCTGTTCAGAGACGTCAACATGTTGGTGTGTCTGAAACATCCGCAGACTGAAGTCGAGTTCAAACTAAAATAAAGTAAATAATGAAACCAGTCTCATCAGCTGGCTTTCATCAAGCCAGCTAACTGGACCGGACTTACCTGTCTGCTGGTTCTGCTGAGGTCCACTCCGTCACGGTCGGTCCAACGCACAAATTCCACGAGCGAACGCAACGAACGAAGTTTGAACGACGCTGTTTAAGTTTTTCACGGTTTGTTTTAAATCACACACACTGAGCTCAACACACACACACACACACGAGTGATGTACCTGAGGTGATCCCGGCCGAGGTCCGATCCCACGTCTCCAGGACGCCAGTCCGCGTCTTTAACCACTGGACCATCTTCAGCGCTGACAGCAGCCGACAGCCAGAGAGAGAAAGCCTGAACTGGTCTGAGCTCGTCAGCGCTCCTCTTCAGCTTCTTCTTCAGGTTTGTGAGGAAACAGACGATGTGTTCTGATTCTCAGACACTCGAGGTCCAGCTGAAGGTCCAGAACCACAGCGACAACCTTCATTCTGCCCAGAGTCAACACAGAGTGAACATGTGGAGCTCTGCACAGCTCCCTGACAACAGCTCAGCGGCTCAGGCAGCTGCAGCGCCGCCTGGCTTTTATGGTGCAGGAGGTCGTGGGTTTGAATCCCACCATGGGCAGAAGTGACGTTAACGCCCAACCTCCAATTTTGAGTCTATTGTGCGTCTCACACAGGTGTGTGTTGTTAACACCTGAACGAGTCCAGCACAGCCGTGACTTCCTGCTGACTTCAGCTTCAGTCCTGAAACTAATCAACATTTAATGACTTTAGAACTTCAGCGCTGGAGAATGTTCTGCTCAGACGTCTCAGCTCCACAAACGGATCTGAGAACCCAAAGGATCCAGTTTGAAGTTCTGTGAGAATCTCAGTTTATGTTTAGAGACAGAAACATTTTCAGACAAACATTCAAAGTCTTGAAATCCTTCACAGTTCTGCTGATGACCCGTGTGAGACGGGTCCTCCAGCACCGGCTGAACAGCTCGGCTGGTTGATGAGCTGCTCTGCGACTCGCAGGTTGTTGGTTCGCTTCCGGCTGGAACCTGAGACTTTTACAGATGTTTAGTTCAGGAGATTTTAAACTCCAAGTGAAAGAGTCGCTCAGCTCCTTCAGTGTGTCAGCTGCCCGGTGAGAGCGGAGAGGTCCAGAAGATGGGTTCTGCTGGGTTCTGCTGGGTTCTGCTGGGTTCTGCCTGGCTGATTGTTAAAGTGGAGCCGGCAGCCTTTTCTCTCTCAGCTCAGGTTTCATGTGTCACTGAAACTAATCAACATTTAATGACTTTATAATTTCAGTCATCGTCCAGAGTTCTGAACGCCGCTCGGGAGTTTTTATTTGCTTTTCTTGTTCTAATATTTTGTCTCGGCGGTTGAGCTTAGAGAGGAAGAACTGGGACTTGAACCATCAACTAAATGTACAGTGGTCAGCCAGCACAACGACTGAACCATCGGCCCCACGGAGGACCAGCAGCAGGTTCTGGTTCCTACCTGCAGACTCTGGGGCCGTGCAGCTGAATCACCAGTAGAGGGCACCAGAGACCACAAATCGCTGCTGAGACGAATTATTAGAACAAGAAAAGCAAATGTTTCTGGATCTGTGGTTGTGGTTCTGGACCTTCAGCTGGACCTCGAGTGTCTGAGAATCAGAACACATCGTCTGTTTCCTCACAAACCTGGAGAAGACGTTGGATCGCCTCTCAGTCCAGGTTCAGATGTGACACATGAAACCTGAGCTGAGAGAGAAAAGGCTGCCGGCTCCACTTTAACAATCAGCCAGGCAGAACCCAGCAGAACCCATCAGAACCCAGCAGAACCCATCTAATGGACCTCTCCGCTCTCACCGGGCAGCTGACACACTGAAGGAGCTGAGCGACTCTTTCACTTGGAGTTTAAAATCTCCTGAACTAAACATCTGTAAAAGTCTCAGGTTCCAGCCGGAAGCGAACCAACAACCTGCGAGTCGCAGAGCAGCTCATCAACCAGCCGAGCTGTTCAGCCGGTGCTGGAGGACCCGTCTCACACGGGTCATCAGCAGAACTGTGAAGGATTTCAAGACTTTGAATGTTTGTCTGAAAATGTTTCTGTCTCTAAACATAAACTGAGATTCTCACAGAACTTCAAACTGGATCCTTTGGGTTCTCAGATCCGTTTGTGGAGCTGAGACGTCTGAGCAGAACATTCTCCAGCGCTGAAGTTCTAAAGTCATTAAATGTTGATTAGTTTCAGGACTGAAGCTGAAGTCAGCAGGAAGTCACGGCTGTGCTGGACTCGTTCAGGTGTTAACAACACACACCTGTGTGAGACGCACAATAGACTCAAAATTGGAGGTTGGGCGTTAACGTCACTTCTGCCCATGGTGGGATTCAAACCCACGACCTCCTGCACCATAAAAGCCAGGCGGCGCTGCAGCTGCCTGAGCCGCTGAGCTGTTGTCAGGGAGCTGTGCAGAGCTCCACATGTTCACTCTGTGTTGACTCTGGGCAGAATGAAGGTTGTCGCTGTGGTTCTGGACCTTCAGCTGGACCTCGAGTGTCTGAGAATCAGAACACATCGTCTGTTTCCTCACAAACCTGAAGAAGAAGCTGAAGAGGAGCGCTGACGAGCTCAGACCAGTTCAGGCTTTCTCTCTCTGGCTGTCGGCTGCTGTCAGCGCTGAAGATGGTCCAGTGGTTAAAGACGCGGACTGGCGTCCTGGAGACGTGGGATCGGACCTCGGCCGGGATCACCTCAGGTACATCACTCAAGTGTGTGTGTGTGTGTGTGTTGAGCTCAGTGTGTGTGATTTAAAACAAACCGTGAAAAACTTAAACAGCGTCGTTCAAACTTCGTTCGTTGCGTTCGCTCGTGGAATTTGTGCGTTGGACCGACCGTGACGGAGTGGACCTCAGCAGAACCAGCAGACAGGTAAGTCCGGTCCAGTTAGCTGGCTTGATGAAAGCCAGCTGATGAGACTGGTTTCATTATTTACTTTATTTTAGTTTGAACTCGACTTCAGTCTGTGGTTCTGTCCCGTAACTCAGGCTCTGTCCCTCAGGTTCTGTCCCTCAGGTTCTGTCCCTCAGGTTCTGTCCCGTCTCTCAGGTTCTGTCTCTCAGGTTCTGTCCCTCAGGTTCTGTCCCTCAGGTTCTGTCCCATGGGCTCAGTACTGCAGCTGGGAGGAGTTTCAGGTTCTTCACAGTTGCAGAACATCACAGTGTCTGACTGGAGTTCTGTCTTCAGTCACTGACCCTCTGAGAACAAATGAAACTGGACCTCAGGTTCTGGGTCAGAACTGTTCGTCTGTATTCTCTCCTTCATCACTTCCTGTGTTGTTCTTGTCTTTATGATTTCTGTTTCTTTCTTCTCATTTCCTCCCTCTGCACTTCTCCCTCCATCAGATATTCTGCTCCTGTCGTCCGTCCCTCCCTTTACTCCGTCCAGCCGTCCTCCTTCATCACTTTGGCATCTTTTTTATTGAATTTCTCTCCCTCCTGTTTTCATCCTCCACACCGTGACCTCCATCTCCTCCTCCTCTCTGCAGCGGGGCGGACGTTTCCCCTTCAAAGCCAAGGTCAGGAGGACGACTGGAGGGTTTGAACCTCCCACAGAGAGGAGGGGGAGGAGGAGGAGGGGGAGGAGGAGGAGGGGGAGGAGGAGGAGGAGGGGGAGGGGGAGGAGGAGGAGGAGGAGGAGGAGGGGGAAGAGGAGGAGGAGGAAGAGGAGGAGGAGGGGGAAGAGGAGGAGGAGGGGGAGGAGGGGGAGGAGGGGGAGGAGGAGGGGGAGGAGGAGGGGGAGGAGGAGGAGGGGGAAGAGGAGGAGGAGGAAGAGGAGGAGGAGGGGGAAGAGGAGGAGGAGGAAGAGGAGGAGGAGGAGGGGGAGGGGGAGGAGGAGGAGGAGAGGGGAGGAGGAAGAGGAGGAGGAGGAGGGGGAGGGGGAGGAGGAGGAGGAGAGGGGAGGAGGAGGAGGAGGGGGAGGAAGAGGAGGGGGAGGAGGAGGAGGAGGAGGGGGAGGAGGAGGGGGAGGAGGGGGAGGTGGAGGAGGAGGAAGAGGAGGAGGAGGAAGAGGGGGAGGAGGAGGGGGAGGTGGAGGAGGAGGAAGAGGAGGAGGAGGGGGAGGAAGAGGAGGAAGAGGAGGAGGAAGAGGAGGAGGAGGAAGAGGGGGAGGAGCAGAGCAGGAGCTCCAGAGCAGAGCAGGAGCGTCAAACCTTCACCTCCTCTGTGACTGACTCTTACAGAATCTGGCCGTTTGCTCGAGGACACTCCAGCAGGACGCCACGCGTCTTATTCTTCTTCTGTGAAGTTGTTCTTCTCTTCCTCTCTCCTCTCACTCACCCTCTTCGCCTCGGGCCGGCGGTGGGCCGAGGACCGTCTCCACCCGCACCGAATCGATGGTCACAGTGGCGCCGAGGCTGCTGGGAAATATATGTAAAAAGTGCGGCGGTGTCGGCGTTGGAGGACTGTGGACTCAGACTTCAGAGAGAAACTCACAGTGACAAATCAGACGGATGAGGTGAGAAATGAAAAAGCAGCGAGAGAAACATGAAGTCAGATTAAAGAGTCCAATAAAGTCAGTTCTGATCAGGGCTGACTGACACGGTTCTGATCCAATTCAGACTTCATTAGAGACGTTTCACACATGGGCAGTATATTTCAGAACATATCAAAAATCCGCTCAGGCTTCATCTTTAATCTGTAAACATCCTCAGTCTTTACATGTCGTTTGTTAAGTTCAGTTACTTCCTGTTTTATTTTGTAGGTTCTGTCCTCATGTGTCACGTTTCACTTCCTGTCTTTGTCCTGTTCAGCCGAGTTATTCTGTTAATGAGTGCGGCTGGATTTAACTGTCAGGTCGTCATTCTCCTCCTGTGTCCCGTTCTGTTTTCTCATTTGTTCAATCCGTTAATGTTTTGACTCAGTTATTAATAAGCTCAGTGTTTGTGTGTTTGGACTACGTTACGGTAGTTCAGTGGCAGGTTGTTCAGTCGGAGGCGGGTCGCAGGACTCGGAGGGGGAACAGGTGAGTCCGGTGAAAAGGTGAAACGCTGATGAACTTTTCTCTCTCACTTTAAAATCTTTGTGTTTTGAAAAGTTTGTGTGGCTTCGTTCCTTCGACAGCCTTCATGGTGTGTCTGCGAGGACTTCGCCTCTCCAGAGGAGCTGCAGTGTAAAGGTCTCTGCTCCTCCCTCCTCCATACTAATGCGCCTCCTTCTGTCTGCAGGAGCTCGCTTCATTACTCACGCTCCCGCATCTCGTCGCCGCTGTAGATCCTTCTGTTCCGCGGTGACAGAAGACAGATAGCTTCCACGCCGCCGTGCTGCTGACCTTTGTGTGATGTATGAGGTCAGTGGATCTGCTGCTGTCGGCTGTATCACAGGCAGGACGTCTGCAGAAAAACGTCTTCATGCAAGAGATGGAAGTCCTGGATGTGCAGCAGGTGGCTGTCAGCGTCTGTTTATCTGCATCACCATGGCAACGTGCCTGCAGACGTGGCAGCTGGATGTGAAACTCTGGTGTTGTTTGTGTCCTTCAGGTGTGCAGGTGTGTTGCTACAGTCACAGTGAGACGACTTCCTGTGGATTCAGTCTGCTGACGTCACTGCAGAGAGCGCAGCGCTCAAACTGGAATATTACAGAAATCATTTATGAGCTGTTAGAGAGCGACACTGTGTGTGTGTGTGTGTGTGTGTGCAGTGTGTGTGTGTGTGTGCAGTGTGTGTTCAGTGTGTGTTCAGTGTGTGTTCAGTGTGTGTTCAGTGTGTGTGCAGTGTGTGTTCAGTGTGTGTGTGTGTGTGTTCAGTGTGTGTGCGTGTGTGTTCAGTGTGTGTTCAGTGTGTGTGCAGTGTGTGTTCAGTGTGTGTGCAGTGTGTGTTCAGTGTGTGTTCAGTGTGTGTGTGTCCCACATCTTCGTACCTGAGAACCGTTACAGTCACATTAACAGAGAGAGTTCTGGTGAGTCGGGACTTGTCAGTCCAGGACTGGACCGGGTTTAGCAGCCGGTGCCAGGCTCGTCATCAGGGAGCTGAACCCACCAGAACAGCAGCTGGAGCTCCAGGTGTTGTGGAATATGTTGTCCTGTCAATATTACTCCTCACGTCGCCGTCTCCACTGGTCTCTCACACACACACACACACACACACACACACACACACACACACAGTCATCAGTTCATCCATCCTCTCTGTCTCACTGATCTCTTCGTCTCATCTGCATTCTTCTTCTGCTTCTCGAGGCTGGAGGACACAGCCAATGAGAGACATTTATTCTGTGTGTGTGTGTGTGTGTGTGTGTGTGTGTGTGTGTGTGTGTGTGTCGTTCCCTGCAGTGGTACATGTTGGATGAGCATTTGGTTGACTGATCTTAATAACTTTGCTCCCGCACAGAAGAACAGAGATCACACACAACTATCCATCACACACACACTGTGTGTGTGTGTGTGTGTGTGTGTGTGTGTGTATGTGTGTGTGTGTGTGTGTGTGTGTGTGTGTGTGTGTGAGCTTGATGTATGATTGTATGATTTCACGGGTGGACAGCACTCCCACAGGAACAGAGAACTCCCCATAGGGCAGACAAATGATGTGTATCCATACAACACACACACACACACACACACACACACACACACACACACACACACACACACACAAACAAACACACACACACACACACACACACACACACACACCCGCTGCTGCTGTCTGCTGTGGATGCAGCACTGACCTCTGTAGGTAGAAACCAGCTGAGATCTATTTGTTCTGATTCTGAACCCGACATGGACCCGACTGGTGACTTGGACTCGTTTCCATGGAGACGTTTCACTTGAACCTGACGTGACTTTTGACTCGTAGGTGTTTAAAATGACTGAAGACTTGGACTCGACATCAGGTCTGACGGATCAGATCAGACCTCCTCACATCATCCTGAGTGTTCAAGAACAAAAGCTGCAGGAAACAGTTTTCCTGTCTGAGCAGCAGATCACTGTGATCGTCTTCACACGGCTCTTAAACTGTCGCTTCTTCATCCTGAGAGAAGAGTCGAGTTCACAGCAGCCGACATCAAACACACACACACACACACACACACACACACACACACACACACACACACACACACACTCACACACACACTCACACACACACTCACACACAGACATGCACACACAGACAGAAAACAAACCAGAATAAAAAAACACTCCATCAACTAAAAACATGTTTCTGATGTTGATGTTGAGCAGCTGACACTGACGCTCAGATGTCCAAGTGTCTTTGAAAGCATCACCAATCAGAATTGTCTGTTGCTCCTCCATGTATTAATCTACGGTGGCCGTCAGGGTCAAAACAGGTTTTATAAAATGTTGTGTTGTATATATTGTTGTGTTTATAGATTGTTGTGTTTATATATTGTTGTGTTGTATATATTGTTGTGTTTATTGATTGTTGTGTTGTATATATTGTTGTGTTGTATATATTGTTGTGTTTATTGATTGTTGTGTTGTATATATTGTTGTGTTGTATATATTGTTGTGTTTATTGATTGTTGTGTTGTATATATTGTTGTGTTGTATATATTGTTGTGTTTATTGATTGTTGTGTTGTATATATTGTTGTGTTTATTAATTGTTGTGTTTATTAATTGTTGTGTTTATTGATTGTTGTGTTTATAGATTGTTGTGTTGTATATATTGTTGTGTTTATTAATTGTTGTGTTTATTAATTGTTGTGTTTATTGATTGTTGTGTTTATAGATTGTTGTGTTGTATATATTGTTGTGTTTATTAATTGTTGTGTTTATTAATTGTTGTGTTTATTGATTGTTGTGTTTATAGATTGTTGTGTTGTATATATTGTTGTGTTTATTAATTGTTGTGTTTATTAATTGTTGTGTTTATTGATTGTTGTGTTTATAGATTGTTTGTTTATTGATTGTTTTGTGGAATGTTTTTTGTCTGAAATGTCTTGTTTTTCTTTTTCTTTTTTTCTTTGTTTCTTTTTTTTTTTGGTGAATTGTAATAAATCCTAAACAGTTGTGTTTTGACCCTGGGGGGCCACCATACTGATCACAGAGTCCTTTAGTCGTTTCCCTTCAGAGCTAAAGCAGAAACTGTGACTCAGACGTCCCATAATCCCTTGTGTTGTTCCTTCATACGACTGAGAGGCTCTGAACTCTGCACGAACACGAAACAGAGATAACAAGGTTAAATCACCCGCACGTTAAAATATTTGTTTGTGTAACTCCAACAGACAAAAGCAGAAGGAGCTTCAGTTCTCAGAGCATCAATAACACATGAGACACGCTGAGAGTTTGTCTGAGTGTGAAGTCTCAACACAGACGCCGAAAAATACTGTCTGCAGCTGGAAAATTCATGTTTGTATCAATGATTCAGGAGTCTGAAGGAAAAGAAGGTTTCTGTGTCGATTTCACAATCCACGATCACATTCTCTTCTGCTGGAAGCTTTAGAGGGTAAAAGTCAGCAACACACACACACACACACACACACACACACAATCTGTAGTTTCACTGGTCGAACATCCTGCAGCAGAGTGACTCAGAGCTGGAGAGCTGCTCTTAAACAGCAGCCAACCAGCAAACACACACACACAAAAACACACACACGCACACACGCACACACACATATCTGTGTACACACACGCATGCACACACACACACACACACACACACACACAGATCACAGGAGCTCTCATGAATAACGGTGACTCATGTTTTGTTCCCTGAGGGCGATCAATTTAATCTGCACTAGTGGTGGGTAGAGTGTGTGTGTGTGTGTGTGTGTGCGTGCGTGTGTGTGTGTGTGTGTGTGTAGGAAGGTGAAGCCTGACACACCTGAACTGAACCTGAAATAATGTTGGTCACAAATAAGTGATGGAACGTGTCGTCACGGCGTCGCTACTCACTGTTGCTAGGCAACGTGTTGTTGTTGACAGCAGCGACTTTCAGGTAGCGAACAACATAATTAATGGAAGATAAAGATAAAGTTCTGTTGTCACTGTGAACTCCATCACACCACAGACACACTAACTGTAACTTCACTACAACTTCACTTACTGTAACTTTAAATAAAGCTCGTGGAGTAAAACACATGAAACCGTCTCAGTGCACAGGGATCATTTTATTGAGTTATATCGACTATAACCGTGTTGTCGTGTGTGTACTTTATGTGTTTCTGCAACACACACCTGCAGTGACTCTGACGCTGCACACGGACCACCTGGAGGTGTAACTGGACCGGGTCCTGGTGCTGCTGGAGTCTCGGACCCTGCTGTGACAGTAACGGACCCTCAGTGTGTCGCTGGTGAACGGATTCTTTTCACTCGCTCGTTTGTCGCTTGTTGAGTTTTAAATAAAGGAGCGATATGTAAGAAACTCTGACAGCACCTGTTGGCTCATTTTCCTCTCCAGAGATCCTTTATTGATTAGTTTGTGAAGAGGGCTCACTCTGGACAGATTAGAGGAACTGAACTTAACAAACTGAATTAATGTCTTTCGTTATTTTTTGTTGAATATTATTTGAACTCGTCAAAACCCACCAGGATGAAGTCCAGCTGATGTGTTAACATGAGGAACTTGTCAGATGATCTTTACTGATCCTCATGTGATCCTCAAACTATGGCAGAGCTGTCAGTGCTGGAAACAAAAATATAAATATAAATATTAAATCACGGATTTGGAGAATAATGAGACTCCTGGAGCATTCTGATATTTCAGGGAACTGTTGGAGCAGAAGGACTTTTAGCAGAAATGTTGTGAAGAAAGCCTCAAATGATCCATTTTTATTTATCAAAGCTTTAAAACATACAAGACCTTCATCCAGGAAGTTCTGGATCTGCAGCCGACGCTCAGTCAGCATCTTCAGAAGAGACGTGTTGAGTTTAACACGTCTCCACAGTCGTCTAACGTTACCTGACCTCATGATGAATTCACCTCCATTTGTTTCAACAGCCAGAACTTTGTCGTCACCTGGCTGGATTTCAGCGTGTCTTCAGGAGTCTGCCGCGTCCTCGTGCGTCCTGTATCTCCTGCTGCAGGTTCCTCTTCATCCCACTGAGACAAAGAGCTCTGACAGCAGCTCACCCACACACTCCTGCTGGACTCTGCTGGTCTCTGCTGGACTCTGCTGGTCTCTGCTGGTCTCTGCTGGACTCTGCTGGTCTCTGCTGGACTCTGCTGGACTCCTGCTGGACTCTGCTGGTCTCTGCTGGACTCTGCTGGACTCCTGCTGGACTCTGCTGGTCTCTGCTGGACTCTGCTGGACTCCTGCTGGACTCTGCTGGTCTCTGCTGGTCTCTGCTGGACTCTGCTGGTCTCTGCTGGTCTCTGCTGGACTCTGCTGGTCTCTGCTGGACTCTGCTGGACTCCTGCTGGACTCTGCTGGTCTCTGCTGGACTCTGCTGGACTCCTGCTGGACTCTGCTGGTCTCTGCTGGTCTCTGCTGGACTCCTGCTGGACTCTGCTGGTCTCTGCTGGACTCTGCTGGACTCCTGCTGGACTCTGCTGGACTCTGCTAGACTCCTGCTGGACTCTGCTGGACTCTGCTGGTCTCTGCTGGACTCTGCTAGACTCCTGCTGGACTCCTGCTGGTCTCTGCTGGACTCTGCTGGACTCCTGCTGGTCTCTGCTGGACTCCTGCTGGACTCTGCTGGTCTCTGCTGGACTCCTGCTGGACTCTGCTGGTCTCTGCTGGACTCCTGTTGGACTCTGCTGGACTCTGCTAGACTCCTGCTGGACTCCTGCTGGTCTCTGCTGGACTCTGCTGGTCTCTGCTGGACTCTGCTGGTCTCTGCTGGTCTCTGCTGGACTCTGCTGGACTCTGCTGGACTCCTGCTGGTCTCTGCTAGACTCCTGCTGGACTCCTGCTGGACTCTGCTGGTCTCTGCTGGTCTCTGCTGGACTCCTGCTGGACTCTGCTGGACTCTGCTGGTCTCTGCTGGTCTCTGCTGGTCTTTGCTGGTCTCTGCTGGTCTCTGCTGGTCTTTGCTGGTCTCTGCTGGTCTCTGCTGGACTCCTGCTGGTCTCCTGCTGGTCTCTGCTGGACTCCTGCTGGTCTCTGCTGGACTCTGCTGGTCTCTGCTGGTCTCTGCTGGTCTCTGCTGGTCTTTGCTGGTCTCCTGCTGGTCTCTGCTGGACTCCTGCTGGACTCTGCTGGACTCTGCTGGTCTCTGCTGGTCTCTGCTGGTCTTTGCTGGTCTCTGCTGGTCTCTGCTGGTCTTTGCTGGTCTCTGCTGGTCTCTGCTGGACTCCTGCTGGTCTCCTGCTGGTCTCTGCTGGACTCCTGCTGGTCTCTGCTGGACTCCTGCTGGTCTCTGCTGGTCTCTGCTGGTCTCTGCTGGTCTCTGCTAGACTCCTGCTGGACTCCTGCTGGACTCTGCTGGTCTCTGCTGGTCTCTGCTGGACTCCTGCTGGACTCTGCTGGACTCTGCTGGTCTCTGCTGGTCTTTGCTGGTCTCTGCTGGTCTCTACTGGACTCCTGCTGGTCTCTGCTGGACTCTGCTGGTCTCTGCTGTGCCGGACCTGAAGATGTTTCCCTGTCACAACCAGAACCAAAGACCAGAACTGTCCAACACCTGGTCACAGTCAGTGATGTCACTGAGTGAATGACACGTGTGCCGATTGGTTCTGGAGGTGGAAGCCATTCAGAACAGAGTCTCAGTGATGATGTAATCACAGTTCTTACTGAGGAGAAATACGTCGGACCTTAAAACGTCTGGTTTGTGACTGGAGTCTGGTGAGACGGGATCAGAGCTGAGCCGCCTTCTAATGATGAACCTTACAGACGACATGAAGTGACGCAGACGTGGAGCCAAACGGAGACGTTTAATCAACTTTACGTTCAGTTTAGTCACTAACGAGGAGTTATTATATAAACTGGGACAATGATTCACTCTGAAGTCCTCAAACTCTTTCTGTCACTCATTTGTTTTCATCATTCACACTCAAACTGATTTTAATCATCTGGAAACTTTTTGCAAATCCAACAACAGAGACACAGAAACAGGAAGTGACTCTGCTGGTTATTGTTCCGTCTGGTCCGTCTGTTCTGTGATCCCGTCTGTCCGCTGAGCTGCCGACTGGAGCACAGCCATCAACTATAGAAGTGTTACAGACGCACAACACAACACAACACAACACAACACAACACAACACAACACAACACAACACAACACAACACAACAAAACACAACACGACCGAGAGAACAGCAGGCAGAACACATCAGTTTGTTCCTGCAGGCAGGACGGAGGTGTGTGTTCACCTGCTGCAGACCAGCTGAAGGAGGAAACATCACGACAGCACAAAAAATACTTCCTTAATAATTTACTCTCCAACAGAGCAGCCGGAGTGTCCGGAGGAAGTTCAGAACGAAACTGTCAGCGTCTCTTTGGCTCAGCAGCTTTCAGTTTCCACTTCAGTCTTCAGACATCACAGATGAGGTTCAGACTTTCACAGTCGCTGGAGCATCAGACCTGATGGTTTCCATCATCAGCTGACTCGTGTATGTGATGGGACGATTGTTAGAGAGATGAATCTGACTCCCGACTCGTCAGACACTGAGGATTTGGGTCGGTGAACGTGAACTTTTCTTTTAAAGTTATGAGCAGAAACTGATTTTATTAGCTGAACAACAAACACTGAAAGAGAGAAGTTCAGTTCGTCTAATCTGTCCAGAGTGAGCCCTCTTCAACAGATCAATACAGGATCTCTGAAGAAGAAGACACACCTCTGCAGTTTCCTCTGGTACCAGTCAGCTGATCGTCTTCATCACACACCAGAACAGTCTGGAAGTGATGCTGCGGGCTAACGCTAAGCTAGCTGTAGCATCTCTGTAGGGTTGGATGAAGGTGGAAAGGTGAGTCCACAGGTGAGTCACATTAGGACTGTCTGAGTGTATTTTACAGTGAATTCAACAGTTTCAAATATTGCTGTGAGACAACAGGCGACTGTAGAGACTTACTGAGCATCATCATTCATTCTGTTAGCTCTGTTAGCCCTGTTAACTCTGATAGCTCTGTTAGCTCTGTTAGCCCTGTTAGCTCTGATAGCTCTCTTAGCCCTGTTAGCCCTGTTAGCTCTGTTAGCCCTGTTAGCTCTGTTAGCCCTGTTAGCTCTGATAGCCCTGTTAGCTCTGATAGCTCTCTTAGCCCTGTTAGCCCTGTTAGCTCTGTTAGCCCTGTTAGCTCTGTTAGCTCTGTTAGCTCTGTTAGCTTACCTCACCCTCCTCAATGTCTGAATTTAAATGAACATTCAGGATATTCATCCACACTGGCAGGTATGTTACCTCCACTCAGTGTGACCTTAATCCTTTTTTTCTGTCTACTCACACACACACACACACACACACACACACACACACACACACACACACACACACACACTGTGTGTGTGTGTGTGTGTGTGTGTTATCAGCTGTCAGCTCGTCAGCAGTCTGTCTGCTGACACCAGAGAACTCATTCCACTGAATCCTCTCACAAACCAGTTTATCACAGCGAGCAGAGCCGCAGCACCGGGTCAAGGCCCGTTAATACCAACGGGTATCTCACACACACACACACACACACACACACACACACACACACACACACACACACACCTGCATAAGCAGGTGATGTCACCCCCTGTTGGAGAGGCTCAGGAGACAGACAGGAGGTTGTTTCCTACCTGTTTAACTGTTTTCTGTATTAAAGGATCAACAGTTTCAGTTTCATAGTTAATTGTAACAGTCGCTCTGATGACATCACCACTGCAGTCATCCAATCACAGCGCGATGTATTCACTGTGTATCGTCACAGTGAATTAAGAAGTTTGATGTGTTATTTCAGGTAAATTTATTGGATCAAACATCTGATCAAGTCGAAGATGGAGGAGACAAAACTTCTTCTGTCGCGGTCGTTTGATCATCTCCTCCTCCCTCCTCTCCTCTCCTCTCCTCCTCACCTCACTTCTCCTCACCTCTCCTCCTCACCTCACTTCTCCTCACCTCTCCTCCTCCCTCCTCACCTCACCTCTCCTCCTCCCTCCTCTCCTCACCTCTCCTCCTCCCTCCTCTCCTCACCTCTCCTCCTCCCTCCTCTCCTCACCTCTCCTCCTCTCCTCACCTCACCTCACCTCTCCTCACCTCACCTCACCTCTCCTCCTCCCTCCTCACCTCACCTCTCCTCCTCCCTCCTCTCCTCTCCTCTCCTCCTCCCTCCTCACCTCACCTCACCTCTCCTCACCCTTTCATCTCTGATTCATCATGTTTCCTCCTTTGATTCTGGTCCGGTCCGACTCCGGCCGTCAGCCTGAGGGACGAAGAAGGCCGGAGGGGAATTTCACAGACGGACAGGGAGGAGATCTGATCTGTAGAAGAAGGAGGGAGGCTTCATCACAGAGACACAGAAGAAGAAGAAGAAGAAGAAGAGGAGGAGGAGGAGGAGGAGGAGGAGGAGGAGGAGGTGAAGCTGTAAGTTAACAGGTTTATTTAGTTCCTGTTGCAGTTTGAAGACAAACGTCAGAGTTAATTGATCACTTCTCCCAGCAGAGTCACTTCACTCTGACTCGTTCTGACGATCGACCTGCCACGAGTCAGAAAACTTCACTAACATAACTGAAGCTGTCCGTCCATCAGAACGTACTAAAATCTGATCCAGGTTCACACAAATCAACGCCTGAAGGTATAAAGATTCAGAAATGAGATGGTCCAGAACCGCTGGGCTCTGAAGACGCTCTTCTGTTTTTATGTCCTGGCAGCGACATAAAGATTAAGAGAGCGTTTAATGGACAACAGGACGGCTCATCAACACTTCTGGTTGTTTTCCAGGAAACTACAAACTCTGAAATACCATGAAGAATAACCACGAAACAGACGTGTCCTGCTGTTTGTCCTGCTGACCCACAGGTGAGACAGGTGAGAACAAGTGAGACAGGTGAGAACAGGTGAGACAGGTGAGAACAGGTGAGAACAGGTGAGACAGGTGAGACAGGTGAGACAGGTGAGAACAAGTGAGACAGGTGAGAACAGGTGAGAACAGGTGAGACAGGTGAGACAGGTGAGACAGGTGAGAACAAGTGAGACAGGTGAGAACAGGTGAGAACAAGTGAGACAGGTGAGAACAGGTGAGAACAGGTGAGAACAGGTGAGACAGGTGAGAACAGGTGAGAACAAGTGAGACAGGTGAGAACAGGTGAGAACAGGTGAGACAGGTGAGAACAGGTGAGAACAGGTGAGACAGACGGGGTGTGTCCACCTCACAGGAGCTTTAATGTTTCTGCTCAGTGATGAACAGGATGGATCCTCCTTCAGTCCTGAGCACTGCTGGTTCTGTACAGTGATCCGGTCCTGAGTGATCTGGTCCTGAGTGATCTGGTCCTGAGTGATCCGGTCCTGAGTGATCCGGTCCTGAGTGATCTGGTCCTGAGTGATCCGGTCCTGAGTGATCCGGTCCTGAGTGATCCGGTCCTGAGTGATCTGGTCCTGAGTGATCCGGTCCTGAGTGATCCGGTCCTGAGATGGCTCCGGGCTGATGGAGGTCAGATGAGGTGTAACAGCAGCAGATTGCTTCATGTTTCAGTCTGAAGATTTCCTCCGTCTCTTCTTCTCTTCCAGTCGATGACTTTTAATGTCTCCGGCCTCCAAATGAAGAGCTGTTATCTGATGACCGGTTGCCAAGCAACCGTGTCATTTTGGACCATTAAAGTTCTGAGACGGCCGCGAAGCTCCGAGCTGAGTTTTCTCTCTGAGAGCACTTTGGTGAAATGTGTCTCTGTGGGTTTGTGTTAATGTGGCTTTATGGCTCTGCTTTTACTTTATGGCCTTAATCTAACCTTTTAATTTACTTTTTATGTTTTAATCTGCCGTATTGGAAAAATGTTTTCAGCGTTACTGACTTTCCTGGAAACTAAGGGAAAGTTGGATGACATCATCAGGAGACAGAAGTGCGTCAAGGGTTTCAAGACTGACAACATATTAAAGATCATAAAGATTTTAACGACTGAGCATTTTCAAACTAATGTGTTTAATCAAACAGGCAGGAAACAGATAAAGACAGGAAGTGTAATACTTTACATGACTCAGGAGGATATATCCTACAAAATAAAACAGGAAGTGACGCATTATGACACCTGCTGCCATCAAACTCAGAATAAGCATTTATTCACAAACATCGATCAAACGCAGTCCGTCAGCTGTTTCCTAAAGGCAGCTGAACGCAGAGCAGAAGAAACATGATGATAATCAATAAGTTTTGATTGACAGGAACATGTTTGATAGTCGGCAGAGAGCAGATTAACACGACGCTGTAGAAGAGAAACGACGTCATTCTCCAACAGTTTATAATGTTTGTCACACGTCTGTGAAAGTAGTAAAACTAGTAAAAGTACTTTTCAAATTATGTTAACTAGTTACATGTAATAGAGGTAAGTCGCCCGACACGCTGTTGATGAGACACCAACAAAAAGTAAATTGACCCAATTTTTTAAAATAATTGGTCAATTTTTAATCAGTTCAGGAGAAAAAAGTTGTTGATTTTTAATGCAACGTAACGAGCTGAAAAAGTTTGAAATGAAAGAAGTAAAAAAGATGAAGAAGAGCGTCTGATAATGCATCTTTCATTGTGATTCAAGTTTGATTAATTAGTCTGAACAGAACTCACTAATGATGTACAAACACACACACACACACACACACACAGTGTGATCAATACAGGCATATTAAGGAAGTATTGACTGAGGAAATTAAAGGTTTAATTAATCAGTGAGCGGCTGGTCGGGGCTGTTTTGTGGACACCGATCGACCCTGAATCAGATTTAAGTCCCTGATCAATAACACACAGTGGAGCTGCTGTTAAATATGTGGCTGCTTTATGTGCTCATCAATAACACACTGATGCTGCTGCTGGCTCGGCCTCACACACAAACACTGAGACACTTTCACATTAAATCCAATAATTACACCTCGTTACGTCCAATATGAATGTTCTTTAATTAAATAATGACACTGCAGGAAACATCAGAGTTCACCTGTGATGATAATCAGGTGTGAACAGGCGCAAGTCGTTACAGTCAACAGGACTCAATCTATCAAATATTCACCATAACTGTATGAGTCATAATTCAAGCATGTTGATCAGCTAATCAATAAGTTGTATTAACACAATCTCTGACCTCCTGAAACAGAAACGACAGCCACACTGACGTCACCTGAAGGTTTCTGAAGAGTCGGGACGGAGCTCAGACAAACCAGTTGTGACCCAACCAGCCTTCATGTCTGAAGACTAGGTGAGCACTCTGTAAGGACACTCCCACAGTATGTAAGGACACTCCCACAGTATGTAAGGACACTCCCACACCATGTAAGGACACTCCCACAGTATGTAAGCACATGTCCACATTATGTAAGGACACTCCTATAGTCTGTAAGGACACTCCCACAGTATGTAAGCACACGTCCACATTACTGTATATAAGGACACTCCTATAGTCTGTAAGGACACTCTCACACCATGTAAGGACTCTCCCACAGTTTGTAAGGACACGCCCATAGTATGTAAGGATACTCCCACATTCTGTAAGGACACTCCCACATTCTGTAAGGACACTCCCATACCATGTAAGAACACTCCCATATTATGTAAGGACACTCCCACATTATGTAAGGACACTCCCATAGTCTGTAAGGACACTCCCACCGTACGTAAGGACACTCCCATAGTCTGTAAGGACACTCCCACAGTATGTAAGGACACTCCCATATTCTGTAAGGACACTCCCACACTATGTAAGGATACTCCCACACTATGTAAGGACACTCCCACAGTATATAAGGACACTCCCACATCTGTAAGGGCACTCCCACACTATGATTTTTGAGTCTCATTCCCAACTCAGCCAACCCATCCTACAGCCCCAACTCGTCATTATTTGACTCTAAAAATCAGCTCTTTCACTTTTAACACCAACAGAGTTGCTTCTTTATCTAAAACTCTGGCATCTGTCCCTCCCCTCCCGTCTGTTGGTCCAGTTAACCACACAGACAGAAAACTGGTCCAAGATTTGCATCTGACTCGAGTAACGAGTCCAATAAAACTGTCATGAGTGTGGAAATTATCAACACCAGAACTGTTTCTGTTGGAGGTTTCAAACATGTTTCTGTCAGAACATTTAACATAAAAAATGTATTTAAATCCAGTAAGTGTTCGTAATGTGACTGTTGACTGCACGTGTGTTCACTATAATATGGTGATCAATATTAATTAACTGAGACATGTTATAATTAGTGTTTCAGTGTTTACAGTCATCTGACATTAATAATGAAATTAATCTAAAAACACTGAAACAACTGAATATAAAAGTTCAGAGGGAAAAAAAGTCACTTAATAAAATGAAATATTGATTTTTAAATGTGAAATCTATACAAACACAAAGTCGTTTGTCTTCATCACTGAATTTCTGTCAGCTTTTAATTTCTGCTCTTATTCTCTCACCACACACACACACACACACACACACACACACACACACACAGTCAGCGAGGTCATGAAGTCGCTGAACGACGATCACGTGACCGACACGGAGAATAACGTTTTGTTTCAGTGTTTGTGAGGATGGAGGACGTCTGCTGGTCGGTGTGTAAACTCAACGTGATAAATGATCAGAAGTATTGATCTGCTTACATCAGAGCTCATCTGGCTGACATTACTCATCTGTGATGTACACACACGACACGACACAACACGACACGACACGACACGACACGACACGACACGACACGACACGACACACAGATGTGTTGAAACTTTGTGCTCTTTCGTTCCAGTGTTCAGTTTCTCTCTCGTCACAACGCTGCGTTTTCTCTCCGGATCTGTCTCCACACACAGCGTCAGGGCCTGTAGATGATGTCTCCACCTCCTCCACCTCCTCCTCCACCTCCTCCTCCACCTCCACCTCCACCACCTCCTTCTCCTCCTCCTCCACCTCCTCCTCCACCACCTCCTTCTCCTCCTCCTCCACCTCCTCCTCCACCACCTCCTTCTCCTCCTCCTCCACCACCTCCTTCTCCTCCTCCTCCACCTCCTCCTCCTCCTCCTCCTCCTCCTCCTCCACCTCCTTCTCCTCCTCCTCCACCTCCTCCTCCACCTCCACCTCCACCACCTCCTTCTCCTCCTCCACCTCCTCCTCCACCTCCACCACCTCCTTCTCCACCTCCACCACCTCCACCACCTCCTCCTCCTCCACCTCCACCCCCACCTCCGCCTCCTCCGCCTCCCCCTCCTCCTCCTCCTCCTCCTCCTCCTCCACCACCTCCTCCTCCTCCTCCTCCCACTCCTCCTACCCCTCCATCTCCTCCACCTCCTCCTACTCCTCCACCTCCTCCTCCACCTCCACCTCCTCCATCTCC
>NC_051041.1:555000-557500 GCF_904848185.1 Acanthopagrus latus | reverse complement strand
AACCAGAAATGCTGTATAGTGCTAATGCTGTGAAATGTGGTTGTTTACATTAACTACAGATTTATGTCATCATGTCATTTTACATTAAAACACTGTATTTTTACAGTAATATTCTGTCTTTGTTACAAACATATTATATTATTACATATAATTACAGAATATTGCTGTGGATCTGCTGCGGTTGTGACCCAGTGATGATCATGTTTACATGATGTTGTGTTACAGGACCAGAACAGACACCAGAACATCTGGACCTGCAGTGTCATCATGTTGCTGCTGAGCTGACGAGGCGGCGGAACCAGAACACCGTTGTTAAAGTGTCTGACTGTCAGTGAACTCGTCCTCCTCTCTTCTCTTCCTGCTAATAATATCTGCTAACAAACAGAACGGAGCTGCCGACCTCGCGTCTTTAATCCGTCCTCTCTTCTTTCTTTCACCCGACAGCACGAGTCGCAGACAGATGTTGAAACGCTGAAGTTGTCTCTGCTAACTTTAGTTTCCACACGGCTGCAGCAATATGGCAAAACTGTGCTGAAGAATGGAGGGATTACTGGTGATTAAGAAGCCGAGCCGAGTCCTTTTCTCTTCTTTTTCTGGAGAGTAATCCACCGCCGGGCCGCGACTCCATCGCTCCGCTCGCCGACAAAAGCCTCTGAAATCCTCCCCGAAAAACTTGACTTCAAAAAGCGTCTCTGGATGTGAGCAGAGAGACGCTTTCTCTGCAGCGCCGCAAAACCGCTTAGCAGGAAGGCCGGAGAGGAAACTGGGACATCCGAACAGAAAGGCCTCGTCTTATCTCCTGAGGAGGCCCCCCACCTCCTGCACCTCCTGCACCTCCTGCACCTCCTGCACCTCCTGCTCACGCTCACACTTCTCTCACAGATTAGACGCAGATGAAATATTAATGCAGATCTTTTACAGCGACGGGTTCCTGGAGAAGAATCTGCAGCTCAGACTGATGAGCAGATCCAGCTGCTAACAGGCGCCATGTTGGTGGTCCAGATTCTGTCTGTCCGCAAATGTTACAAAGACGCAGAGAAGAAGAGGAAGAGGAAGAGGAAGAAGAGGAGGAGGAAGAGGAAGAGGAAGAGGAGGAGGAAGAGGAAGAGGACGAAGAGGAAGAAGAGGAGTGATCTGTAAAACAGGTACTTCTGAGGTGTGTGTGTGTGTGTGTGTGTGTGTGTGTGTGTGTGTGTGTGTGTGTGTGCATGAGCGTGTGTGTGTGTGTGTGTGTGAGTGTGCGTGTGTGTGTGTGTGCATGAGCGTGTGTGTGTGTGTGTGTGTGTGTGAGTGTGCGTGTGTGTGAGCGTGCCTGTGTGTGTGTGTGTGCATGAGCGTGTGTGTGTGTGTGTGTGTGTGAGTGTGCGTGTGTGTGTGTTAATTGAATAGATTGCTCTGAGACCATCTTGTGTCTCAGAACAATCAACGGCTTTTATGACTCAATCAGCAAAACACACACACACACACACACACACTCACACACACACACACACACACTTAATAAGTTTGTTGATCATTAATTGCTGTAATAATTTCAGTTCTGACATTAAACACAGTTTTAACTCATATTTGAGTCACAAACTTTATTAACAACATTCTCTGACTTTGTTGATAAAGTTGTTGCAACGTTCTATAAACAACATTACCCATGATCCTCTGCCACAGTCACCTATGAGAAGAAGCCCAGGCTCAACCAGAACCAAGTGGACCTGAGGGGAAACAGAACTCTGTCACTACACTCAGAACCAACCAGTGGGCTTGACAGCAGCTCACAGGAGCCAGGCTAGCTGTTTCCCTCTGTTTCCAGTCTTTATGCTAAGCTAAGCTAACCAGCTGCATAGTCTCTGTCCTCCTGGACTCCGCGGGCCACGTCTCTGTTACCTGACGGGTCTGGTGCTGTTTTGTTCGTCCTCTACGCTTCACATCCCACTGGCAGAAATCATGACGTGAGGGTGAAACATCTGGTGACGCAACCAGGAAATGTTCCAAAGGCTGACGAGGTTAACGAGGTCTCTGAAGGACCACTGAGACCAGGTCCTCCAGGGAGACCAGGTCCTCCACAGAGACCAGGTCCTCCACAGAGACCAGGTCCTCCAGAGAGACCAGGTCCTCCAGGGAGACCAGGTCCTCCAGGGAGACCAGGTCCTCCACAGAGACCAGGTCCTCCAGGGAGACCAGGTCCTCCAGGGAGACCAGGTCCTCCAGAGAGACCAGGTCCTCCACAGAGACCAGGTCCTCCACTGAGACTAGGTCCTCCAGGGAGACCAGGTCCTCCAGAGAGACCAGGTCCTACACAGAGACCAGGTCCTCCAGAGGACGCAGACCTGAACTGAGACTCAGCCTCAGTCTCTGCTGAGTCGCTGCTCAACAGCCAATCAGCTGCTGTGTTTATAATACAAATACTGAGAAACATTCTGCACTTTTATTTTTAGATGTCATGTGTCAAATCTAACCCCAGCAAATTTAACCAGAACACACACACACACACACACACACATAC
>NC_051041.1:512500-550000 GCF_904848185.1 Acanthopagrus latus | reverse complement strand
TCATCACCCCTTCAGGAGGCAGTAACACAAAGTGGAATCAGTTTATATTTGTTAACAAACAGAAAGTATTTTTATTTCACCACAGAGGACGAACATCAGGGAACAGACCAGGACACGACGGCGAGCCTTCAGCCAGGACACAGACGGAGCAGAACCAGTCAGTGAACGATCAGACGTCACAACGCTTCAGAGCTTTTTCTCTCTCATGTGAGTTTGTCATGTTTCCCTCACACACATCTAAACTACGTCTCAGTGGATATGAGTGGAATGTGACTGAGCGCCATGAGGGGATCTTTTATCACACAGGTTGCAGCTCACTAGTTTCTCCCCGCTGTGGACGCTCATGTGTCGCTTCAGATTTCCATCATGTGCAAATCTCTGACCGCAGACTGAACAGCTGAACGGTTTCTCCCCGACGTGGACCGTCATGTGCTGTTTGAGGTCCCTCCTTTCTGCAAATCCTTCGCCACAGAGCGAACAGCTGATGGGCTTCTCGTTGGTGTGAGCGATCATGTGTTGTTTGAGGTAATGCTTCCGCGTGAACCCTCGGCCACAAACTGAACAACCGAACGGTCTCTCCCCGGTGTGGATCCTCATGTGAGCCGACAGGTTGTGTCTGACTCTGAAGCTGGTGTTACAGATGGAGCAGGTGTAAGGCTTCTCACCTGTGTGAACTCTCAGGTGTGAGGTCAAAGTGGAGTTCTGTGTGAATCTCTTCCCGCAGACTGAGCAGCTGAAGGGTTTCTCCCCCGTGTGGACTCTCATGTGTCGTTCGACATCACACCTCCACTGAAACGTCTTCGTACAGAACGAGCAGCTGAAGTTTTTTCCTTCAGACTCTGGTCCGTCCTGGCCGAAGCTCGCAGCACATTCAGAGGGGATGAACGACGACGTCCCGGAGTTGAAGTCCACGTCGCTCACATGTACTTCACTGTTCTGCAGAGGGTTTAAACCCGTCTGTGGTCCCGCCGTCTCGTCCCGATCACAGCTGTAATCAGTCTCGTGTTCAAAGGCATTGTCATCAGAATCAGAGCCGCTGTCATCAGAGTCGGAATCGGAGGCGTCGTCATCGCTCTCAGATTCAGAAGCGTCTTCTGAATCCAGTTCAGAGGAGTGTGACGCCTTGTCTTCAGTCACAGGGTGTAAATGTTGAACTGGATCTGAGGTCCTGGCTGGTTCTGGTCCTCCACAGTCCTCTCCGTCAGCCCCGGTCTCCATCTGTTCGGTCAGACTCTGACCAGGCTGTGAGGACCTGTTTTTCTTGTCATCGTCGTCACCCTTCGCCGGGAGAGGAGTGAAGGTGAACTGGATGATGTCGGCCTCCTCCTGACTGGTCCAGACCTCCTCCTGCTCCTCCTTAATGTGCAGCAGCTCCGGTGGCTCAGAACAAACCTCCTCACTGCCCGACGGCTGCTGGACGTCTGTGGAGGAGAAACACACTCAGGTAACACGTCCTGGTAGCAGTTCAACACCTCGCAGCACCAACAGTCTCAACACACTGAGATTCATGAGATGTGTGTGAAGACGATGGATTACAAGTTCAGACTGACATGGAGATGACGTCACCACCGTTTATCTCTTCAGGGGGAACTAAAGATTTATGATCATGTTGTCATGACTCTTTGGTTTGTATCTCACTACACGTGTGTCATCTGCTTCTCACCAAGACAAAGTCAAAGTGTTTCCGTTTTGTTTTAATGACATTTCAGTCTTTGACTCTACAGTCCAGTTCGTGTTCCGGTCGATATGATGGAGTTTTATTCTTCTTCGTGTGTTGAAAGTGAACTAACCTGTTTGTTTCTGGACGGCCAGTAGTTTCCGGTGTCGACACAGTTCCTCCTCGTACTCTGCTATCGTTCTTTCAAACAGCTCAAATATCTCTTCAGCAGCCGCAGTTAGTCGCTGCTTCACAACAACTCTCAGCGTTTGGACTTTAGACATTTTCACTGACTCACACGAACTTTCCCTCCAGAAACACTCCGTTAAAAACTGTCTGCTCACTCTGATGTGCGCTGTGTTCACAGTCCGCTCGGCTCCGTCTACTTCCTGCTAGCAAGCTAAGTTAGCTTCATTAGCTCCGGAAACAGCTCCGACCAGCAGCGCGTGTCCGTCTGTTAGCTGCTAATAAACTACGCTAGCTGCTTTAGCATCCTCAGCTAACAGCAGTCGGTCCACAGAAACACGAGAATCCGGTCAGAACAGAACTTCGCTCCGACTCCGTGTTGTGGTGACAGGTAACGGGAAAAGTTAGCGTTAGCCGCGACAAGTACTTCCGGTATCTCTTCTTCTTCTTCTTCTTCTTCTTCTTCTTCTTCTTCTTCTTCTTCTGTTTTCATTGCGGGTTGGAGCCGTGTTCATGCAGTGTTTATACCGCCACCTGCTGTCCTGTGGGGAGAAATTACGTCTCCTTCTTCCTCCTACACATCCTTCACCACTGTTCTGCTGGTATGACAATGATTTAAACAATATTTATATAATCACAAACAAACATGCAGTAAAATAAAACTGACAACCGAAAACAACAGAAGTGAGATTTTGTGCTGATGTTAGCAGCCTTGATACGTTTAATGTGAATGTATAATAACAGAGACATAAATATAAACGTGTGTGTTATTACACATTAAGATGACTGTAATTCAGAGTTGAGCTGTGAATCATTAAACCTTCTGTACATTAAAGATGTTTAACGTTCAAACAGAATCAGATTTATTCAGCGTCTTCATACCTGCAGCTCAGAGCAGCTGATCACAGATCTGCTGCAGCTGCAGGCGTTTACATTAACATCCTGTAATAACACAGCTGTCCATCACTGCACACACACACACACACACACACACACACACACACACACACACACACACACACACACACACACACACAGTGAGAATGGGTGTGTGTGTTGTGGATAATTTCAGGTTTGCAGTGATTACAGTCACGTGTCTCATCTTTAGTTTCAGGGAACAGCAGAAGAAGAAGCTCACAGTCACAAACAGAAGATAAACAGTGTAAACCTGATCAGCCAATCAGATCGCTCAGATATTAAAGTCCAGAAGATGTTTGAGGTCATGACAGAGTTCCTCCAGCAGAGGGAGTCGGAGATCAGCTGAGAGAACACTTTGTTAAAGTCCCGATCTGCTCATATTTTACATGTTTATATGTTTATGTTTGTTATGTTGACGTGTGTTTATGCCTTTATATGTTTCTGTGTCTATATAACAGTGATGTTTCTCCCAACACATGTTTGTGTTCATGTCAGAGAAACGTCGTCAGTGGAGCAGCTGTGGATTCATCCGCTGGTGAAAGTAGTCCCCAACAAAGTCAGTATTTTATCCTTAAACATGAAAATATATATTTGTGTTTGTTAAGATTCACATCTTCAGCGCGCTGTTTAAAAAAATGTTTAAATTACGTAGAAGACGGTAAAACATCAGCAGCAAACATTTAACAGTGGTTTACCGTAAAATTACATCTTTTTTGTGAGAAATTATTTTTGTCATTTTCTCGTTGAATTTCAATTACAAAGTAAAAAAACATTAGTGTAATTTAAATAACAGTTTAATAACATCATTTTAAAACTTCAGTCAATTCTGATTCGTCTTTAAAGAAAACGTCACTTTGCTGTATTTTTATCTGAATATACAGGATCTAACAATTAAATATCAGTCATTGTTATATATGAAAAAACAATAATAATATAATGTGTTTCTACAGGATGTTGTTGTTTCAGCAGCAGCTTCACTGTGAACACATGAAACATGACATCATCAGCACTGTGTGACAGCATCAGTCCATTCATGTCATTTAAAGTTTGTCACGTTTCTGTTTAAAAGTGATTTTACCGTTTTATCACAAACAGAACATACAATCAGATGATGTATATTATTTATAAATTAATGATATTTGATGATATATTTTAAAAACAGCACGTTAACACACACACACACACACACACACACACACAGCTGATCTGTTCTTCAGTTAACTTCCATGTAAACAAACTCCTCTCCCTCCGTCCGCAGCTCCCCACGTCTCCATGTCTCCATCATCGCCTCCGCCTCCCAATGAGCTCGGGTCCATCGCTATAGCAACTGGTTGCCACGGGCAACGAGACACAGCCAGCACCAGCGAGCCAGCATCCTCCTCACAGTTGATGTCGAAGGCAGAGCGGAGAGAAGGCGCGGTGTGAGCGGAGCAGCAGCCAGAACCAAACCGACACAATCCAGAGAAAACATCCAATCAGACGGCCGGTTTCTCCTCGCCGCTGCCTCCACCTCTGGAGCCTGAAGCAGACGATGACAGGATGGTGACAACTTGTTCTTCCAGGAAAGTGTTGGAGTGCAGGCGGTGACCCCGACGCTGCCGACGCCGCTGCTGCAGGGTGAGTCCCAACTTCACGTTTTACCTGAATCCTGTCTGTCAGGAGCGGCGTGGCTCGGAGAGGGTTCAGGGTGGTGCAGGGTGGAGGTGAGCCGTGTCGTAGACCTGTGTGTGTGCCGGGTGTGTGATGGCGTCTGCTGCCGGGTGAAATGTGAGGATTTCATGTTGTTTATTCTCCGCAGCGGCACCAGAAACCAGAGAGATGCTGTCAACAGGTCTTTAATATTTCAGAGTACGGAGCTGCAGTTTGTGAGCTGAGCTGAAGAACGTGTTCAGGTTTTATTGACTGATCATTTAAACAGAAACATAAATGCATCTTGTTCACCCGGAGGTCAGGACCCTCAGACCACCTCAGGATCAGAGATAATTAAAGAGCAACTTGTCGTGTTTGAGGACGTCGACCGGCCTGTTTACCCCTCGACTGAACGTTCACACCCTGTTTCACGGCTCGGTGCTCCGGTCGGTCACAAGCTGGTGCAGAGACGCGTTTATCATCATTTTAACTTCTTCACATGATGAATTCTTTCATCGTGCTGCGAGAAGAATTTTAAACCCAGTTTGTTGGTGACTGAGGAGGAGACGAGTGTGACGAGCCCTCGTCTGGGTCCTGTTGTTGTTGTTGTTGTTGATGTGAAGCGTCTTCACACTGTGGTCCTGCTGGAGCCACAGTGGAGGATCACAGATGTCAATCATCATTTAACATTTAACAAAAGAGAGAAGACGTTCAGGACGCCACATCAACAAGGATCAGTCTCTGATCTAAGATGAGGTACTGAACCCCGGTGGTCCTGTAACACCAGCCGGCGCCTGTGGCTGGTCGAGGCGTGGTCCAGACCCGAGTGACGTGCTTTTAATTCTAAACCTCAGAAGTCCTGATCCGTGTGTTTTTGGGGGGTAAATGAGGAGAAGACTGAGTCTCCATGACGTCGTGTTTGTCAGAAGAAATAATGTCAGATAAAATGTGTTAATTAGTACGTTCAGACGTGACGCTGTATTTTAGTTACGAATGGAGAACCAAGACCTGCAGGGTGAGTCTGTTTACCACCATTAAAGGAACAGTTCACCCAGTCCTCCTCTCCTCCTCCTGAGGATATAAAGTCCTCCTCTCCTCCTCCTGAGGATATAAAGTCCTCCTCTTCTCCTCCTGAGGATATAAAGTCCTCCTCTCCTCCTCCTGAGGATATAAAGTCCTCCTCTCCTCCTCCTGAGGATATAAAGTCCTCCTCTTCTCCTGAGGATATAAAGTCCTCCTCTCCTCCTCCTGAGGATATAAAGTCCTCCTCTCCTCCTCCTGAGGATATAAAGTCCTCCTCTCCTCCTGAGGATATAAAGTCCTCCTCTCCTCCTCCTGAGGATATAAAGTCCTCCTCTCCTCCTCCTGAGGATATAAAGTCCTCCTCTCCTCCTCCTGAGGATATAAAGTCCTCCTCTCCTCCTCCTGATGATATAAAGTCCTCCTCTCCTCCTCCTGATGATATAAAGTCCTCCTCTCCTCCTCCTGAGGATATAAAGTCCTCCTCTCCTCCTCCTGAGGATATAAAGTCTTCCTCTCCTCCTCCTGATGATATAAAGTCCTCCTCTCCTCCTCCTGAGGATATAAAGTCCTCCTCTCCTCCTCCTGAGGATATAAAGTCCTCCTCTTCTCCTGAGGATATAAAGTCCTCCTCTCCTCCTCCTGAGGATATAAAGTCCTCCTCTTCTCCTGAGGATATAAAGTCCTCCTCTCCTCCTCCTGAGGATATAAAGTCCTCCTCTCCTCCTCCTGATGATATAAAGTCAGGTGAAGTGTCGTAGTCTACAGAATAGTTCTCACAACCTGATCTGAGACCAGATTTACATCCTGGACGTGCGGCCGTGCTCGTGCTAACACTGTTAGCTCAGCAGCTACATGAAGTCTTTATCTCAATAAAGAGTGTAAATATGGTTTTGGGTGAACTGCTCCTTTAAAAAGACACACATGATGCTGTGACGAGCCAGAGTCAGAATCAGAATGTGTTGATTTAACTTCTGACCAGCACTCTGATCTGGATTCTTCTGGTTGTTGAGCTTCAGGCAGGCTAGCTGTTTCCCCCCGCTTACACTCTTTATGCTAAGCTAAGCTAACCACACCCTGATTAATGTCCATCATGTCATCTCACCGCTGGAGAGGAAGCGATGATTCATTGAAATGTTGAACTGTTCCTTTAAAGGACAGACGAGACAGAAGTTACAGGTTTGATCAGCTGATCTCAGACCTGCTGACTGTCAACAGGACGCCGCTGTGACGCCAAATCTGTCGACATGTTTCATCCAAGAAGAGCTGCAGGACGGATTGCACGCGCTCAGTACGACTGCACGCGCTCAGTACGACTGCACGCGCTCAGTACGACTGCACGCGCTCAGTACGACTGCACGCGCTCAGTACGACCCTGAGAATCAGACAGAAGAGTATTTATATCCACTGAGCTGTTTTAACTTATATTTAGATTGTGACTGAAGTGATGTGAGGACAGAAATAACTTGAACAGAACAGAGAGACAAATGTTTGATGTCAAAGAAAGAAAAGAAAAAATTGTAAATCTGTGTGAACTTTTATAATAATCTAGTTGATTATTTATTCTTTTAATAAAACATGAGTCAGTTTATTTCTACTTGTTTTACATGAAAGTGATTCAACTTTTGATGCAGAAATAAATCCAACAAGAACATTTGTACTTTTATTTAATAACTTCAGTTACAGATTCAGATCATTTAATTAAAAGGTAACATGCTGATCAATTATTTTATATCATAAATCAGTTGATATTTAAATGACAGCATAATAAAATAAAGCTCCATCTTTACAAACTGCAACATTAAAGTGATCAACACATGAACGTATCAATAATCACAATATAAGCTCTATATATACATTGATTTGATGTAACCGAACAGTTATTGATATCTGATCAGTAAGACGACAGTGAGCTTCTGTGTTCAGAGGAACTGATCTGAGGCCCGTTCTGCAAATCAACCCGTCCATCAGTGAGACAAACAGACTCCATGTTTCTACTCAAAGACAGAAAGAAGTTCATGTAGAACATTTGCTGAATGAACAAGAAGGTCCAAATAATGCAGAATGAGTCAGAGACAGAGTTTCACAGAGTTTATAAAGTGGCTCCAACTCAACAACTCACTAAACTGACACATTTGTTAAGGGACTCTGGTGCTGAGGTGTTACTGGTTCAGTTCAGTGTGTTCACAACCAGCTACTGACGTTAGCATGTTAGCGGTGGCTAACAGACACCTGGTGGTCTGTCTGTCAGATGAGGTTCTTGTCGGTTTGTTGTCGGGATCTCTTCACCTGTGATGGTGGGCGTGGCCTCTGCGTCACCAGGACTCACCTTTGACTCGTCAGCCGTCTGTGCGTTGATGGAAACATGATTGTTTCTTTCAGAAATACATTAAAACTAGAGCAACATTCGACTGTGAGCTGGTGTGAAGACAGACAGAAACAGCTCGGCAGCCAAAAACTAAAAAAAAAAACATTTTAACACCAGCAGGATCATCGAGAACTGAAATAGAACGAGCAGTAAAACAGAAGGAGAGAAGTGTGAAAGAGAGGCGCTGGAGGAGGAGGAGGAGCGGCGCCGGTCCAACACTTCCTCGTATCGGTGTGACAGATTTCATCAGCAGGAAGATGAGACGCAGAAAGTCATTACAGCGGCGAGATAAAGTGAGCCGACGACAGAGAAACAGAACCAACGACACCAGCTGGAATTAAAGCCATTTATTAGACATGAAGGAGGAAGATCAGACGTCTGCAGACACACGTCAGGATGCATCTTCACCACGTTTACACCTGAACACACACAACTTAGACTGAAGTTCTGTAGAGTCCAGGAGACGGAAACATCCTCCTGATGATGTCATGCTCTCTGACAGAACTCCTCAGTACCACAGTGATCCGGTGTCACTCGACAGGAAGTTAAACTGTTGATTTGTTTAATTCTGATGGAGACGGTTCATCACGTCAGCCACACAGCTGGACCTCCAGAACCAACGATGCAGCTGTTTCTGTCTCTCTGTCCAAACGTTCAGGTCAACATCGTCCTCCCTCTCTGTGGCCGGTGGTGGCAGGGTCCAGCGGTCCACCTGCTGAGACGACTTATTGACGAGCTGTCAGGCATCGCCGTGGCAACAATCAGTCTCCCTCGTTAGGCTCGTACAGTGATGGTGCTGCCGTACGGAGAGCAGCAGGGGTCAGATCGATGTGTTTGCTGCCAGGACACGTTCGTTCATCACGCTGTGAAAACACTGTGTGTGTGTGTGTGTGTGTGTGTGTGTGTGTGTGTGTGTGTGTGTGTGTGTGTTTTACAGCAGAACACATTCCTACGTTTTGGAGATGTTTCGTGTTTTTTTCTGTTTCTTGTCAGTTCTGGTGTGTTCTGCTGGGTCGGCTGTTTGTCCTCTGCTGTGGTTCTGACCCGTGTTGCGAGCCGGTGCTGGACTGTGGTGAATGTGCTGCAGGATGAGCTGCAGGTGATGGAGGTGTGTGCAGTCTGAGGTCAGAGGTCAGTCGCTTCACAGCTGATCAGCTCTGAATATCACGACATCACAACCAGTGAATATAACTGCACTTTGATCTGGACGAGAACTGAAGCTCTTGAAGCTAATGAGCTAATGCTAACACGCTAAACCACAGCCTCCTGTGTGTGTCCAGACAGAAACAAGCCCCGCCCCCTGACAGCCACACAGGAACATCCTGTTTGGACCTTTTCATCAGAACCTGTTTCATCTGAACTGGGATCAGTTTTATTCTTTATAGTTCTCGAGTGTTTCAGACGCCTCGTTAATTAAAGTGAATTCAACTTTAATGCAACACTGAGGAGGAACAGAGACAACAGAGAGACACAATCAGATCAAGGTTACACACACACACACACACACACACACACACACACACACACCCACACACACAGAGGAACACACACACACACACAGAGGAACACACACACACACACAGAGCAACACACACACACACACACACACACAGAGCAACACACACACAGAGCAACACACACAGAGCAACACACACACACAGAGCAACACACACACACTTTTCTTCTTCTCTTCTTTAAATACTTTAAAGTCTAAAACTGCCTAAAAATAAACGGCCAGTCTTATTTTTAATTTTCCTCTGATGGAACAGGAAGTGACCTTTCTTCTTCTTCTTCTTCTTCTTCTTCTTCTTCTTCTGCTTCTTCACTCTCACACACACACACACACACACACAGGCAGTTAGTAATGGTTATTGATCTGTGGTCGTCTCTTCTGATCTCTGGCTGTAATTGATCAGCGCTGCTGTCAGTCTGACGTGAGTCACCAGGCGCCGGCTGGACGCCAACACACACACACACACACACACACACACACACACAGAATTATGCTGACAGTAACTCGGGGGTAATGGCGGTCAATAGCGACAGTTATGCAGCCTGATGATGATGATGGAGCATAATATTATTACACACACACACACACACATATTAACACACACACAGAGTCATCTGTCAAACAGATTGTATCTCAGCGCCGCTCGCCCACCTCCCTGCAGAGAGGGAGGAGCTGTGTGTGTGTGTGTGTGTGTGTGTGTGTGTGTGTGTGTGAGGTAATGTTCTGATTCTGGTCCTGTTAAAGGAACATTTCTGTATTTTACCGGTGATCGTCTGTACAGACTCACAGCTGACCAGTGACGAGCCGTCCTGACAGAGGTGAGCTCTGATTGGACGGAGAGCAGCAGAATCTAAAATGGAGGAAGCTTATAGCGAGCCGAAGCCCCGCCCCCTCAGGTTTAACTTTAGTGTTATTTCACATTCAGAGTCTTTAAATCCTACAACAACATTCAAACATCTGTTTCCTGCAGAATCAGGCTGATGTGAAGAAATCTGGAATAAAGAAGTAAATCAGAAGTTAAACGTCTTTACCATCGTCGTCTTCTTCCAATAATCACGTCGTCCACGTTTACGTCAGCACTGTGGACAATATGTAACAATATACAACAATATACAACAATATACAACAATATATAACAATATATAACAATATACAACAATATACAACAATATATAACAATATACAACAATATATAACAATATACAAACAACTGATTGTATATTGTATAATACTGATCGGACTCAATCCAGTTCAACATGTCAGTGGATCTTTGAACAGACGACATTAATCAGTAGTGTCACACACACACACACATGCACACACACACACACGCACACACACACACAGCTTGACAGCGTTCAGCGCTGGTTTGTCAGAAGCAGACGGCAACAAATCCAACTTTTCCCAACGGAGAGGAACAAAGTTCATGTGACGAATCAGAACAGCTTTCAGCCTCACAGTCATCTAATCCACACACACACACACACACACACACACACACACACACACACACACGCACACACACACACACAGCGTCTGATGACAACATCAGGTGATTTACTGGGATCGTCTCTGTACAGATGTGTGAGTCTCTGCTGTTCAGAAACATCAGCGCTAACATTAGCTCATGCTAACAGAGTCGCGCCCTGTGAACACTGCAGGTCAAAGGTCAACATGGCTGCTTGTGTTCCCATCATCCAGTCTGACTTCGTCTCGGTGCTTCTGATTGGATGAAAGTGTCTCAGCTGACAGGTTGACACACAACTAAAGTTTTGGAACAGTCAAAGTTAATGATTCACTGTGATGTCATGTGATGTCATGTGATGTCATGTGATGTCAAGTGATGTCATGTGATGTCATTGCTCTCCAGGGGTGGTTAAGACGCTTCATGTGTTCGTCTGTGTGTCTGCAGAGAAACGGATCAGTAGCTGCTGAGAAGCAGAACTTTGTCTCTGTTTTGATGTTTGTGTTTGTTAAATGACCGTTTGCTTCGATCTGCAGTCATAAAACTGAACTTCACTTCACTTCAGAACTGAACCAGAACCAGAACTGCAGTTGTCAACCTGAGAAGATTTATTGTGATGTTTTCTGACCCAGTTGGCTCCATGTTGGTTCTGGTGCCGTGTTGATGAGACAATGTAGTTCACTGAGCTAACAACAAACTGACAAACGTCATGAGGTTCTGACCCGGTTCAGACCGGATCAATAACTGAGGCTATATGACCGCCTTCCTGCATCCAGAATGGAAACAACAATGGTGTGTGTGTGTGTGTGTGTGTGTGTGTGTGTGTGTGTGTCCGTGTGTGTTTCACTTCGTGTTGCTCTGCGCTCCGATTGGTCGACGTTTCGTGTAGAGTAAAGATAAATTAAAATGTGTTGTTTATTCTCTGACACTGTTTTCAGGCTGATATCATGTCTGAACCTGGAGGAGGGTTACCTGTGTGTGTGTGTGTGTGTGTGTGTGTGTGTGTGTGTGTGTGTGTGTGTGTGTGCGTGTGAGATGTAGCAGCTCTGACTGACAACAGCTTTCACAGTTCTGCTCGAGGCTGATACAAGAAAACTGCTGCAACATCACACACACACACAATGTAAAAATATACAATACACAAGTGTGTGTGTGTGTGTGTGTGTGACAGACTTCTCTATGAAGAAGAACAAACACACACTGGAGATGAAATCTTGTGTGTCTCAGAACAAACACACACACACAGACACACACAGATCCAGGATCTGTTCTCTCTGTTTAAACTGACTCCAGCTTCAGAACCTGAACGTCTCTCAGCTCGACTCTGAACTCAACCAGCTGAAACTTTATTCTGAAACATCTGGACAGAATGAACGTCGTCTCAAACGTTAATGTGTTCACGTCGTCATGTTAGTCGAGTTCTGCCTCTCTTGGATGATGGTGTGAGATCAGTGTGAGGTGTCAGAACAACACAACTCATTCTGCTTCGTTTGTTAGTTTTCACTTTTGACCAGAGAAACAAGTTGACAAAGGTTAAAACATGCTGACAAAGATTAAAACATGCTGATAAAGGTTAAAACATGTTGACAAAGGTTAAAACATGTTGACAAAGGTTAAAACATGTTGACAAAGGTTAAAACATGTTGACAAAGATTAAAACATGTTGACAAAGATTAAAACATGTTGACAAAGGTTAAAACATGTTGACAAAGATTAAAACATGCTGATAAAGGTTAAAACATGTTGACAAAGGTTAAAACATGTTGACAAAGATTAAAACATGTTGACAAAGATTAAAACATGCTGATAAAGGTTAAAACATGTTGACAAAGATTAAAACATGTTGACAAAGGTTAAAACATGTTGACAAAGATTAAAACATGCTGACAAAGGTTAAAACATGTTGACAAAGGTTAAAACATGTTGACAAAGATTAAAACATGTTGACAAAGATTAAAACATGCTGATAAAGGTTAAAACATGTTGACAAAGATTAAAACATGTTGACAAAGATTAAAACATGTTGACAAAGGTTAAAACATGCTGATAAAGGTTAAAACATGTTGACAAAGGTTAGCAGTGAACTCGCAGCTTCAGTCGCTCTGCTGACTCGTTCCGGGTTTGAACCCGTTAATGTGATAAAGTACAGAAATAAAATCCGACTTCAGTCACATGGCTCCAGTTCACCAAGATAAAAGCTTCACAACATGTCTGTCATGACATCAGAGCTTTATTATAAAATAATCATGGTCAAAACAATTCACAGGAATCATCCTGATACAGGACCAGTTTGTATTATTACCTCAATAACATGTAAATTACAGACTGCTCCTTTAAAGTATAAACGATGTGAATGAACAAAAGATGATTTCATCTGTTTTCAGTGACACTCTGAGGGTTTCAATCCCACGAGACATAAAGGAAATGTGTGTGTGTGTGTGTGTGTGTGTGTGTGTGTGTGTGTGTGTGTGTGTGTGTGATGAGCAGAATAAACTGACTGCATGAATAAAAACACCGTCATCTCTCTGCTGTCAAATCCAAACTGGAGACCTGGTGGAACGACATCGTCTCCTAATTGAATTTTGTCAAGCATGAAAGCACGACACACACACACACACACACACACACACACACACACACACACACACAAACTAGCTGTGTGAAAACCGTCGAGCAGTAAATTGATGAATAATCCAGTTTGGTTGTTCTGCTGAATTACATCTCAGTTTAGAAATAATAAAAATAACGACAGGTGTGTCTGGAGGATAAAGGACATGTCACCTGATTGGTTGATCTATCGGCCAATCAGATAAAGACTCCAGCTCTTCAGAGTGTTTGAATATCTGCCATGTAGATCCAAACCGCTGCAGCTCGACTTGCATGTCGCCTGTTTTGTGGACGAGTGTTATCAATATATTCAGATACATTCAAAGTAAAGAACGTCTATGATGCTGAAAACAGTTTGTTAGTTTTGATAGATTCATTGACTGATAGTTTCAGCTGTTCTTACATAAACTGTTTTGTTGTTTATTTTGTAACAAAACATCATTTTTAATCTCTTTGTAATTTTTTGTGTAAAAGTGATAATTTTGTAGTGTAACTAATGCTGTCAGATAAAAGTTGTAGAATGAAAAAGTACAATACTTTCTTCTGAGCAGAAGAAGAAAGTGAGATTAAAAGAGGAAAAGTACAAGTTACTCAGAACAGCACCAGGTAAGATCAGATATGAGTCTCTATGCCCGTCCTACAGCCGACAACAGACACTGTGTTATCATGAACACAAGCTCCTCCTCCTCTCCAGAGCCAATCACACACCAGCCTTCAGATGATTGATGCGTCCTGTAGCCAATGAGATTTCAGATCCAGTTATATATAGTGTTAGTTTAGTGCTCTCTGCTGTAAAGGGTTTCGGTCCCTAAACCTACAAGCTGTCACTATAAAAGTAAACAGAGACAGTTTCAGCAGGTAGCGAGAGCCTCGCCCAGCGTCTCCCTGCCTACATCTGAACCTTAAACCCTGACGGACTGTTTCAACATGTTGGGATGGAGAAACCTTTAAGATCCTTTAAGATAGTTTGCAAACTTATAAACTTCTTCTTTAACTAGAGTTGAAGGTTTATTACCAAGTTTTAGTGAGAGCAAAGCACACAGGTCAGACTTTTCTCAGTTACTGTTAATCATTGTCAAGAATACATATTGATAAAGATCACAGTTCAGTCAACAGTAAAGATTCATCTCAAAGAGCTGCGGCTGGTTAAAATACTTATATAGTGGATATTGAGAGTCCCTGCGGTAACTCACGATGCTGCCCGAGGTCCCTGAATGTCCTCAAAGTCCAAATTTCATGCCAGCAGAGTGAGCTAAAGAAATCCAGCATCCAGATTATAATCCACAGTCGCTGCTCACATACTCCATCTCGTAGGTTAATCTGAGGTAGGAGAGCAGAAGAAGAACGTCGTCTCCTCTGTTGCTGCATTTGTTATACTCTCTCAGCTTCTCGGCCATCGATTGCTGACATGGACATTCATCTTACTTCCTTATATTTCCATGCAGCTGCTTCCAGTGGCGTGATGACGTGCTCGACTGGTTCTCCTCTTTTATTCAACTCTCTCTGACATCTTGACCTCTACTGTACTGCAGCTTGTGTATTACTTTAGTCTGATTAATCTCTTCATTCAATTCTGTAACTGTTTCTCATTTGTATAACTTCATTATAACTTCATTGTAATGAAGACAGCAATCATTACACATCTGATTATTAATACAATACGCTAATAGCAGAGCTCTCATATATTTCTTAATCACTTGTTAGAACTAGGTATAATGTCCTTTTACTCTCTGATGGTTGTTGGCCAGTGTGTAGCAGTGAAGAAATCAGCTCGACAACGATGGAAACACAACAATACAACACAGACTTTAACACACTGACCCTTAAATAACATCCGTCTATCTGAGTTGACAGAACTCAGCAGCGTCTCCATGATAAACATAAAGTCCAGCACAGAGCGGTTCAGTGAATGTGGTCTGGACTCTGTGGAGGAGAGTCGTGGTGTCAGACGCTGTAGAAGGACAGAACACCTGCACTGTGATCCAGGTACACTCCAACTCTGGAGGACTCAGGGCTTGAGACCGGAGTTCGGATACTGTTGTGATAAAAGTCATAATTGTCTGTTTCACAATCTAACATCCACGATTTGTCGTTGTATCCAAACACACATTCATATGAGCCTCCTGCTCTGCTGATGTTCTGCGACTGCGACACCAACTGCTCCTCTGCCGGTCAGCTCCAGTAACAACGTCCAGTCAGACTCTCTCTGCTCAGGACTTGACGCCTGCCGGTGAATCTGTCTGGGTGATCAGGATAAAACTGTTGTTGTCTCACAAATGTTGCTTTTCTGTTCCCCTCAGATAAGAACAGATGTCTGTATGCTGTTTGGATCCAGTGTGATTTCACGTGAATATCTTAAGAATCCAGCTCTGGTCTTCGGCTCTGGTTGTGGGTTTGACAGTAAAACATCCACTTTCATCACTGTCAGTGAGATGTTGGTCCATGTGTCTCTCAGGACGTCCTGTAGTTTGTCTCTGAGCTCTGACACAGCTGCTGTCACATCCTCAAAGTAGTTGAGAGGACGGATGTTGATGCTGGATGAGTGTGTAGACTCACTGAGTGCTGACAGTGAGGGGTAGTTGTGTAGAAACTGGTTGTGATCCTCTGTGTGTGAGAGCTTCTTCAGCTCAGCGTCTTTCCTCTTCAGCTCAGTGATCTCCTGCTCCAGCTTCTCCTGAAGCTCTTTGACTCGACTCACTTCAGTTTCCTGCTGGGATCTGACCTGCTGCTTCACATCAGAGCGTCTTTCCTCCATGAGACGGATCAGCTCGGAGAAGATCTTCTCACTGTGCTCCACTGCTTTATCAGCAGAGCCATTGATGGCCTCCACCTCCTGTTGAAGCAGCTTCACATCTTCCTCTCTGTCCTGGATTCTCTGCTGGATGTTGTGTCGACTCCCCTCCAGCTCTCTCTGCCTCTCAGTCCTCTCTGCTGCAGCTGACACTGTGTCGTGGCCTTTATGTTCGTCCACAGAGCAGAGATAACAGATACACTGCTGATCAGTACGGCAGAACATCTTCATCACCTCATCGTGACGAGAGCAGATGTTCTCCTGGAGCTTCTCTGACGGCTCCACCAGCTTGTGTTTCTTTAAAAAAGCTGCTTCATAATGAGGCTGGAGGTGTTTCTCACAGTAAGAGGCCAGACAGACCTGACAGGACTTGACAGCTCTCAGTTTCCTCCCAGTGCAGGCATCACAGGCCACATCTTCAGCTCCAGCATAGCAGAGATCAGCAGCAGCAGCTTGGAGTCCAGTCTTCTTCAGCTGCTCCACTAAAGCTGCTAACATGGTGTGTGTCAGCAGCTCAGGCCTCGGTGTGAAGCTCTTCCTGCACTGAGGGCAGCTGTAGATCCTCCTCTCAACCTCTGTGTCCCAGTGGTCTTTAATACAGTTCTTACAGTAACTGTGTCCACAGGGAGTCGTCACCGGATCCTTCAGTAGATCCAAACAGATCAGACAAGAGAAAGTCTCTCGGTCCAGCTGAAGTCCTCTCTGCTCCATCTCACCGCTCAGTACATCGACTGTCTGAGTTTCACTTCCTCCTGTAAATACTCCCTTGGTTGACTGATATAAACTGTAGATTTGCTCCCTCCCACTGTATGAACACAGGCTGGATGACTCCTCCCTCCTCTTTGTCTCCAAACTCAACACACAACACACAGCACCAACACACAACCAGGTGTGTGTTGGAGCTCACCTGAGTTTGCCATGTGTATTTGAAAATCCCTCACTGTAAGTAGCACGTTATCTGTCTCATTTGGATCACGAAGTTTATGATTTGAAATATAAATTGTATCCTAATTTACAAGTATTTAACATAACTTGGAGCTGGATGTCTAATCTGTTTGGGTAAATATTCTAATTTGTTCTCTTTTGTTTTGAACCATCGACCAGGAAGAACTATGATCCCAACATTCATATAAATAAACAAGACAAACTGATTCCAGCCTGTGTTTCCAGCTGGTTTGTGGCTCCAGTTGGAAACATTATATCTACAACATTGACTGACAGTGCAGAGGTAGTTAAAGCTCATCCGCAGGCTGATTTCTTACTTTGAATTATAATAAATGATAATTCATGATTTACTGTATTCTGACTCCTGTAGATCAGAGCCTGAAGCGCTCGCAGAGCTGCTGACAGTCTGAGAGAGAAATAACTCGCATCTGTTCTGCAAACGGTTCAGCAGCTTTGAACTTTGGGCTGAACCGGGAGTTTCCACACACATTCCCAGGAATCATGACAGCTTAACACAGTCTGAGTGAACGTACGTCGTGTCTTTGTACCTTCATGTGAGGCCTGATGATCGCAGTCAGAACAAACACACTCTGTGTACCTGCAGTGATGTCATGAATAATCCAGATGTGTTCAGCCTCCAGCTGTCACACACAGCTGTCCACGGTCCTTCAAAGTCTGGAATGACCTCAAACTACCTGGATTCAAGGCCTGGAAAAGGCTTTAAATCCAAACTGAACATGTTGGAGATTTCTGTCCTGAAACTTTTTCCTCTCAGACGACGTCTTCTTCTAAAACTCAGACCAGAACTGAACCAGAACCAGTTTCAGGGCCCAGAGCTTTTCATCTTGTATTCGTGAATAAAACTGCCCGAGGAAATAATCAATAATTAAGTCAAATATCTGTCAGGAATAACAAGAAGCTGTGCTGCTGATGAATTAATCAAGTGTTGCTTCAGAAACAGATTCAGGTAACAGCGATGAAAGAACGTGAATAAAGTTAAAGAGGATTTATATTTATTGTAAATATCATTTATACCATAAAATCTCAAATACAGCCTTGTGTCAAAATAACAGCTAACGGTGGAGTTACAGACACACAAGATTCTGTAGCTGGTGTTTTCATTTTCATATCATACTCGTGTGTGTGTGTGTGTGTGTGTGTGTGTTTGGTGTGTGTGTGTGTGTGTGTGTGTCCTCTTTCAGTTTCTCCTCCCTCACCTCACCTGCTAAGTTCAACCAACATAATAACATTCCTATAGGCTAACAACATGCTAACAACATGCTAACAACATGCTAACAGGCGTTGCTGTAATATTGCTGTGAATATGTAGTATTTTTGATAAAAAAACATTTTTTACTGTATTTTGACTGTAAAATATTTTATATATAGAGAGAGAAACTCAGCACTTCCCGCAGATGTTTCACATTAAAAGTCTGCCACAAAGAGAGAGATTGTGCAGCAGTCAGAATAATTTAATTGTGATAAGATAAACTAAATGGACTTTGTAAATGATGAAATATTGATCATCAGGTGTGTTAAAGACCTCGTGACGTGTTCTTGGTTAATCTTCTCAGATGGAAGCGTGTGGACACGTCCGTCCTGCTGTCAGTGTTCATGTCATCGCAGCAGGACGGGACTCAGTTTATCTCTTCTTCGTGTGATTCCAAGCGTCTTACTCTGAAGCTTTCCTGGCATTTGCTCTGTTGCCATGGCAATAATAACAGGTGGCCGTTATCCCGACACCCACTCAGCTCTCAGCAGGTCGAAGGAAAGAGAGTCGACCGACAGCAGCTTTTCGAAAGTTCAGCTGACGACTGAAAGACGTTTATTAAAGGCTGAAGTAGCTGCAGATCACAAACTGACCTGAGACGTTTACAGCCTCGCTGCAGCTGCTGAGCTAACAGTGTTAGCATGCAGCAGCTGCACATCCAGGGTGTAAATCATGTCTTTTAAATTAATTTGCTAAAATTGAACAGTACAGTGCTGTAATTTACTGTGAATATGAAGCTGCAGTAAGCTAGCTTAGCTTAGCATAAGGACTTGAAACAACTGAATCCACCTGCAGCAGCTGTGAACCTCCCTGACCATCGTGTTGTGTTGTTGAACTGCTCCTTTAATACAACAGATGCTGCACAATAAACACTCGGAACAGTAAAAAGCCAAATGACAGCGAACAGACAGACGAGCAGGTAGAAACCTGATGACATCATTAAACCTGATGTGAGACTCACACAGACGTCCATCTTCTTCATCTTCATCGTCTGGTCACACATCATCATCATCAGATGTTTCTGTCACACAACTAACACAACAACAAACACAACACAACACACTCATTTTGATCCTGAAATAAAGAAACATTTGGAGGAAATAAATCTTTGAAATAAACATGAAACATCTGTTTAAAGTCGCCTTCAGGGAGATTTACCCTCAACCTCTGACTCACACACACACACACACACACACACACACACTCTCTCACACACTCACACACACACACACACACACACACACACTCTCACACACACACACACACACACACACACACACACACACACAGTGTAGCCTGAGGCAGTATTGAGGCTGGTGTGGTTTGAGGATCAGAAACAAGCTTCTGTTTGCATGTGAATCAGCTGCTGCAGAAACGCTGCAACATCAACTTATCAGTCTGATGTTGGACCGACCCGACCCGACCCGACCGACCCGACCCGTCTCATTTAATTTCTCTTTAATCTCAGAATATGACCTGGGAGCTGTCTTGCAGTGGAGCTCACTGTTCCATTACAGATGAGAAGCTGCAGCACATTCGTCTGTTTCAGCAGTGAAGCTGCTGCTGTGTTGACAGCCTGCTCAGCTGAACACACCTGCAGTGACGCAGGTGCAGGTACCTGAACACACCTGCAGTGACGCAGGTGCAGGTACCTGAACACACCTGCAGTGACGCAGGTGCAGGTACCTGAACACACCTGCAGTGACGCAGGTGCAGGTACCTGAACACACCTGCTGACTGCTGCAGAGTCAAAGAGCTCAAACTTCTAAACGAAGCGTTCTGATTGGCGACTGCGGTGAAATAAGTGAAGTAAGCCGATAATGTTGGAACTCATCGATCGAACAAGACTTCAATCAAACAGCTGATTTCTGTTTGTGGTCGGAAACAAAAAACATCATTAATACATGTGATCAAACACACACACACACACACACACTCACACTCACATCCACCTGTTGCTGCTGCTGCTGAGATGGCTGCGTGCTGTGGTTGCCATGGTTACTCTCTCTCTCTCGACTGATAAGTCTTTGGATGGATGTTTGCAGCCGTCACCGTGGCGACGCTGGAACATTTATCGACAACGTCAAAAAAATAAATAAATGAAAAAAACAATTAGGAAACAGCTGGAGACGTTCTGGAGTCAGCGTCCAGATGAACGAGGTGACAGTGAACGCATCAGCTTGTTGTTGTCACACTCGTCACACTGTAATGATGTCATCACAGTGTGGAGACTGACAGCCTGGATCTCAGGTTACAAGTCAGCAGCTGATATCAGAACACGACTGTGATCATAGTTTCATCTCAACGTTTCAGCGTCATGAACTCTGAAACTCGCTGCTGCGACTTCACGTGACGAGTGAGACATAAAACCAGCGGACTGACCCTTTAATATATTCACAGAGGCTTTGTACACTGAGACAGAGTGAAGAAGACGAGTTAGTGATGAAGGTCCGCTGGGCTGCAGAACTTCTCACAGAACTTTTTACATTTCTTTGATTTCACGGCGACGCTTCTTCAAAGGCTGCAGCCTCGAACACCCCGACGACCAGCGAGCGACACGTCGGAGGTCAGAGACAGATTTCATCAAATCTAATTGCTTTTCAGCTTCTCACACACTTTCAGACAGTGTGGAGGCCGGAGGCTGTCAGACCTGTGCAGGTGTGTGTGTGTGTGTGTGTGTGTGTGTGTGTGTGTGTGTGTGTGTGTGTGTGTGTTGTCCCTCTATAATGATGAATCAGCTGTAAATGATTTCTAATTAATCTGTAATGATAAGCGGTGATCAGCAGCGGTTCTGGGATCAGTTCTTCTCTGCTGCAGAGCGTCAGGAAGTGAAGCTGCGCTGAATGAAAATGCAGAAGAAGAAGTCGAGCGGTGAAACTTTACAGAGGGAGGAGAGAGTTTAACCGCAGACTCAGCAAATCCTCCGTGTGCTCGTTAAACTGGACCAGCGGCGCCGTCACGTGAAGCATGTAAAGATCCGCACTTTATATTTGAAAGCTGTTGAGTCACTGGGTGCATTAATCAGACACACAGACTCAGTTCTGCCTGCAGGCCCGAACACTCAGCACACACCAGAGGAGGATCGGATCCTCCTCCAGGCTGTCAATCAGTCTGATGACAGACACATCCGCTGCTGTAGCCGGCCCTGTTCTGATCCAGAGCCCGGTCCCGTGTGGGTGGCACCTCGTTCTGGACCTCAGTGACGTCACTTTGTATTCACAGAGGTTCTGCTCCTGACGCACCGGACTGTCGGCCATCGTAGCGGCTGTGACCCTGGAGTTTCCTGCAGCACAGACGTTTATCAGCCACCTCGGACCTGATTGGCTGTTCAGATCAGCGAATCAGTGCAGGAGAAGAGGAACAGAAGAAGAAAGTGTCTGTGAACAGTCGCTGCTGAACAGCTGAAGAAGACGTGAGGCTCAGTCGGCCCGTCACAGCTGGTTGATCCGACTTCTGTTCATCTGAATGAGAGAAAGTGATTCAGAGTCCAACATGAAGTGAGTTCTCGGCGCTGAGTCCACTTGAATCGAGGCTTCAGGTTTTTGGACGCGGACTGAAAGAAACTAGACGATATTTGAAGCCAGTGCGAGTTTGGCTTTAATCTGCACGTAGGAAGCAAATGAAGAGCTTTTTCTTTCCAGAAGGATTCATTTAAAACAAATGACGCCCACAGTTCCACCCACAGGCTGCTGAGAGCGGCAGAGAAACACTGAAGTCAGAAACACTGAAGACATTTTCACTTATGAAACAGAATCACGAGGACAAAATGTCCCCCGGCAGCAAGTCTTCATGTCTTCAGGCTGTCGGGACATTTCTCTGTGATTTCTGGTGGTTTTGCTCCAAATGAGGCAAAAATGTCCAAATTACACAAAAGATATCTAAAAATATAAACAGCAGATTCACTTTGAATGTCACAGCTGCTCCTCATTAATCATCAGGTCTGAACATGAAGCACTAATTATTATTAGAGTCACTTTAAACCATTAAAACTTAACAAGTCAATCAGCTGGTGAAGACTTCGATGTGTAAATCTGTTGCTGGGAAACAAATTTTATCTTTGTAGATTTGTTTTCTTCTCGTCTGCGAACATGAAGAAATCTGTGTGTTTCTTTATAGTTCATAATCAGATGGATGATCAGCTAACGGATGTTGTTGACTCACCCACTCGTCAGATGTTATTGACGTAACGTTAATTTAGTGAAATGTAGTTTAAAATCTTCCAGACTGAATCATTATTAAACAGCTTTTATGCAGTTTCAGGTCAGCGATCAGCATGCTAACGTTAGCTTTGTCAGTTAGCTTTGCCACATTTTAAAAAGTAAACACTGACTTTACAATCGTTCTAATCAAACTGAAGACATGATGATGGATCCTGCTGGACTTCCCTGCCTGTGATTGGTTGGTTTAATCGAAGTCTTCTTGTGTTACAAGCTGTAGTTTCCCAGTAAACACACGTCTGGTGTTTGTTCCTGTCTGCAGGCCTCTCGACTCTCTCCTGGACCGACACCATGTTTTCCTGTGGACGGTCTCTCGTTGGACAGAAGAAGAGGATCGTCTGAACCAACTAATCATTCTCCACCCCAACATGGCCGACGACCTTTACAGCAGCACCTTCTCCGCTTCTGAATCAGACTTCTCCTCGTCCTCCTCGTCCTCCTCAGCGTCCGCCGCCTTCCTCACACTCGAGCAGAGGGCGGCCTTCGTCTTCGTCCTCATCCTCTTCATCTTCCTGGGCCTGCTCATCGTCCGCTGTTTCCGGATCCTCCTGGACCCGTACCGGAGCATGCCGTCCTCCACCTGGACGGACTACATGGAGAAGGACACCTTCGACTACCGGATTTCCTGACAGGCAGCCTGAGAGGCAGCAACCCTGACAACCAAAGGTTAAACTGAGGCGACGATCACACTGAGAATGAAGCTCAAACACAAGCGCACATTTCCCCCTCTGGTGGTCCAGACCAGCCAACAGCAAGCTGGGAGGGTGAAACTGAAGAAGGTCGACGTGAGTTTCGACTCCATGTTCACATCTGAAGATGCTGTTTGCTGGTCAGGACAGACGCTGCTGGTGGCAACTTAACATCCGCCTCATCAGGACGGCGACTGAAATCCACCCCCCTTTTTAATCTGACATAATAAAGACTTACAACGCGACTTTTACACCGACAACTTGAGAATTCACTGGATTTTAGCAGGAAAATTTTAGATCAGTCTGACAGAAAGACTCAAAACAAGCAGCTAAAACATTACAGATCCTCCGTCTTTGTTCAACATGTGGAGCTGCACACAGAACGTTGATCCGAGTTACAGAAATGTTTAACTGTGTTTGGATTTGAGTTGGTTCACCGTTCAGAGGCGACCGGACGGACTCGTGCCACAGTTTGCTTGTAGTGATCAGTAAAGTTCACTAACAGCTACAACTTGACTCGGCGCTTAACAGACTTGAGACTGACTTCAGTGACTCTGACAGTAAAATAAAAACTAAGACTTTTATAGCCACACATTTCCAGACATTATTCCAACACAACCTGCCCCAGAATGCAATGCTTCGGGAGAAGTGCGCTTGTCGTTTTCTAACTGCTTCCTGTCTGATCGTCGCCTCAGTCCGCCCGGCAGGCGAACATCTGGACAGAAATCTCAGCATTCAAACAGTTTGTATAATTCAACTATAATTCTAATATAAATCAATTCAACAGACTCTATAAAGACAAGTGGAATTTCAAAGTTTTACTTAATTGTAGTTTCACAAAAGCAACTTTTGAGCAAATGTTGTTCGCTCACAAACTGCAGAACAACTTGTGAAACAAATGTGACATTTGATTAGTGAAATATGGCCAAAAACAGCAGGCGAGGAAACTTCAGATCAAGACACAAACACAAGAAGAAGCATTCGGTCCAAATTTAGCTAAAATTTAACTATTTAAACTCTCCTCTCATGGCACTTTGAGGTTCATTTCCTGCCGTCGCTGTGATTTCTGCCCAGATCCTGAAGGTGTGAAGCTCGTGACGTCGCTCCACCTGCGGCGCTCCGACAGATCACTACGACTTCACGTCCATCGAGCCGCCTGCCGGGCGGCGTGTTAGGGTTGCTGTCTCTCACCAGAGAAGAACATTTATTTATTTTTATTTTTAACTTTTTTTTTTTTTTTTAATTGTTAACTTTTATCAACAGACTCAAAAAACATATTCAGAGAGCTTGTGAAGCTCGATGGAGCTCACTGAGGAAACAGGTGAACAATGTGATGTTATTTTAGAGTGGTGAGGAGGAGGAGGAGGAGGAGGAGGAGGAGGAGGAGGAGGAGGCCCAGGAGAGTTGAATGCAGGACTGATGGAGGCTGTTGAATCGCTCTGACTGCAGAGACGAGACGAGTTGGTTTTTCCAGCGACTCTCCGTCGTCCTGCCAGCCCGGCCGTTGCTAAGTAACTGGTGTTTTCAGTGCCAGCTGATGTCTGAAATGCCGGCGACTCACCACGCAGCCGATCGGCAAACTGAGCTCTGCTGCACGTCTGCAGCCAACTCGCCTCAGCTCGGAAGAAACGGGGGTGAGGATCAGGCCACCAGGACGACGACGAGGGGAATCGGTCCTGTGGCGCAAACCGACCGTCAGCTGGACGTCTGAACGGAAAACCTGCCGGACCCACAGGTGGGTCAGTAACACAAACACCACCCACAGCTACAGAATTCACTTTAAAATCAAATCAGATCAAAATGTCTCAGATTTGCAGCCATGAAAGCAGAACTGGTCTGCAGTGTTGGTAGACGTTCACAACAGTTGTGAAGTCGTGAGTAAAGATGAAGCTGAGTGCTGGTGAGAAAAACTGCCGTCAACATGTTTAAATTCTCCAGCAGCGGCTGACATTTCCTCAAATCTGGATCAGAACTTTTTGCCTAAAAGTAACTTTGTTTGATTCACTTTGAAAACACATTGAATCATACATAGAAACAAAATGACATGTTGTCGCGTGTTCTGGTTCTTCCAGCAGCTCCTCAGGCGACCCGATCCGGCTCCAGCTGTAATGGGTTTCCTGGCGGTCGGCGGTCTCCCGTCAAGCCTCCTGAACCTTCGAGCTGAAATCCCCCGAACAGAGAAACAATTTGAAGCCGCTCCCATCGGCTCTTCTCTCTGCGAGGGTCTGACACTGAAACACAACGCTTCACTTCCTGTTCGGATCGAGAGGCTGGAAACAAGCGGGACTAACGCCATGACATCACACGAAGAGTTCTGGATTCATTATCACAGGTTCTGCTCTGACTCTCATCTTGGGACTCATCTGGAGTCTCCTCCCTCAGATTGAACCTCCATCGTCCCCGTCTACCTGCGGCAGGAAACCCTCCGAGGCTCTTCCTCCCTCCTCTTCATCCTCCTCGGTGTTGGAAACTAATCTTCACTCTTCTCTGTGAAGCTCTCAAAGTTTCCCAGGCTCTCCAGAGGGGTCCTCTATGCAGGGAGGGTGACCGAACCTCCGCCGGAAGGAAAAACATCGACAGACAGAACGAGGATGATTTCTGTCTGGTGTCTGTCGGGGGGCTGTTGTCCTCTGCTGACTGAATGCAGCAGGATCAGGATGGATTTATTTCTTTTGAGGGTTTTTTTTTTCATTTTGGGGGAACTTATAAAATATTTGGGTCCCTCGCGGATCCCGCGGGGGCGTCGCAGACATCAGACGTGCGGTTTGAAAAAGGAGTTTTAGTTTCAGGACTTTTTCACAGACGAGTGAGGATCACTGAAGAGCTTCATCTCCACGATACGGATCCGTTTCCAGCTCACGTCCTCTGATTACTGAGTTTTATCTTGGTGGTGTTTTATCTTTTCTTAAGTGCTTCTGTCAGTTTGTGTCTGCTGAGCTTCAGACGAGTCATGATTTCTGTTAATGTTGGAAAATCCACTCACTTATGCTGCGATCAGGCTGCAGCTGAGCGTCTACACAGGTTCTGTTTTTATCTTCAGACAGAAAACACGGCTGAGTTCACCGCTAACGGAAATCTGAACAGTTCTGGATGTTTAGTCAGAATTTAGATCATAAAATCCTGCAGATAAAAGCTTCTGCTTTAATCTCCCTCAGTAGTTTCCGACATTTTCCCAGTTTTGTCCAAAACTGGAACATATTTCTCCAAAAAGTTCAAACTTTTTTGACCAAGTAGCGTCGAGCTTCATCTTGACCTGCACCACAAGATATAATTATAATAGATTTGCCGGAATAATTCTCTACGTACCTGCGAGGTGGGCGGAGCTTAAACCGTCTGTTTTTTCTGAACACTTGATTTTCTCGCTCTTGAATGCAACTCTTCAGTCGTTCTCACTCGTCGGCGTGTTTATTGATGGCGAACTAAAAACATCTGATAGAAAGAAGTTTGATGTTACACACACACACACACACACACACACAGCTGTTTATACTTCTGTGAGGTCACTGAAGCCACTTTCTTCACTTTTGCAAAAGAAATTCACACATTTGTCCTGAACAGTCCTCACTTCGCTAAACGTCCCCACTAACAGGTGTGATTCTCAAGTCCTCACAAAGATAGAAGTACAAACACACACACACACGATGGTATACAGTATAGTGTGTAACCACGTCCACAGCACTGCCTTTGTATTCACGTACACACACACACTGGCTGTCGAACACTCCCAGCAGCTCACTGCCGAACCGACGACTTCACTTCCTGTCTCTAGACTCCGCCCCCTCCTCGTCACCCTCTTCACACTGTCTCCCTCTCTTATCCTCGCGGCCGGCTTCTCTCCTCGAGCTCTGACATTTGTTCGATTTCATTTCCCTGCACCGACCCGACAGGTGAAATTCATTTGTGTTGCTCTATGAAGAAGATAAAGCACGAAGGAGTAATAAAGAGGAGCTCTGAGAGAGGACGGCGGCGTCCTCCGTCTTATCTCTTCACGTCTTCTCTCTCGTCTCTCACAGAAAACTCTCATTAGTCTGTCAGCTGCTGCAGGAGGGAAATAAATCCATGCAGAGGCTTTAAATCTGCCGTCAGGTGCTCTGAGGCTCAGGACAGGTGTGTTCACCTGCAGGCAGAACAGGTTCAGAGTTACATTACAGTTATGATGATGAGGTGACAAGAGATCATGTGACTTTGTATCATCAGGAGGAGGAGAGGATCCAAAGAGAATCACATTATTACGCAGCCTGAATTCTTTGTCATTTTTAACGGGCTGTGAGCTCTGAGACAATGATGTAGTTCACCTCCAGTGAAAAGGGGCGGAGCAGAAACCTCCGTCAGGTGCAGGTCAGATTATCTGGCTCCGTCAGTCTCGACTGTAAACGACTCTGCTGTGTGTTAATGAGGCTTGTTTCCCCGGGACGACGACAGCGATGCCGTTAATTATTATTGGCATCAATTATCACCTGATTAACACAGATGGAGAGAGACGAGCCGAATCCACCCGGATCAACATGACGAGAAACAAATCTGTCGGCTGAATCTGAACGAACATTTTCTCATTCGTCACCTTCTGCTGCTGAGTCAGAGACGAAACAAAAACACATCATCTTAACGATTTGAATATTTGGTGAATGTGTTTGTGACGTTTCGATCGGTGGGTTCAGATGTTTGTATCTTCTGACCTTCTGTACATTCGTAGGTCTGATCAGTGAAGTTTAGAAACAGTCTAATTAAATCCTGACTGATCTGTGAATATCGATCAGCTGACGGACTGATGAGATGTTTTTATTGATCGAGCGGTTGTCGAGCGATGCGTTCACTTCCTGCTGCAGACGTCCGTGTGTTTGTGCGTCTGAGCTTCGTCTGATCCCTTTAATTCTGCCGTCTGCCTTTCAGCCATCTGCATCCTCCTGCTGTTCCTCCTCCTCCTCCTCCTCCTCCTCTTCGCCTCCCTCTGCTTACTCATCATCTTGATCGCTCTCCTCCTCCCACACCTTCATCCCTCCTCCACTGCCTCATCTTGATGCTCACTCCTCCTCCTCCTCCTCTTCCTCCTTGCCTTACACTAAGCCTGTTTACATAGGATTGGAAGCTGCAGCAGCTCCGTCACTGCTGTTTTTTACCCTTTAAGGGAGTCGGGATGGCTTTTCTGTTTTCTGTGTGCGCTCGTGTTCGATTTCAGGAAACTGCTTCTGAGCTGAACTTTGCCTTTGAACTGCTGGTTTTCCCAAAATGTCTGTTTTTCTTTCTTTACACTGAGCTGGAAGGGAAAATCCACCTCAGTCACTGGTGGAGGGCCTCGAGGTCCTGATCCAAGTGACTGTAAAGATGTTGTGTAAGAGAGTCAGTCGAAGGACTCTAGGATGCAAATCGACTATTAAAAGAGCCAAAACCACCTGAAATAGATGATGTGGTGATGATGATGAAGATGATGTGATGATGATGAAGATGATGTGATGATGATGATGATGAAGGTGGATTTTCCCTCTCAGTACTTCCTGTTTGTTCTGAAACTGTGGCTCTTCTTGTTCCGAGCGTTTGCTAACGACCGAGCGACGTGCGGCTGTTTCCTTCTCTGTGTTGTGTTGCAGAAACAATCGTGCGTTTGTCAGCTCAGCTCGTCGTGTCTGCGGGTCGTCCGAGTGTTCGAGTCACTTCTCTCTGCAGCGTTTCGTTATCTGGTGACAATGTGAAGCTCGTTCTCACGTCGCAGCTGAAAATACTCAGATGTTTTCACACTGTGTTCTGACGTCACTGTTGTACTTTATCGGTGCAAAGGTTTCAGTTTTGATAAAGATGTAGGTGCTTCATGGACACGTGAACGTTTTGATTTCAAAAACAAACCAAACAGAAAGAAAACTGATCTATCGATCAATCGAACAAAGAAAATAAAGTCAGTCAACACGCCTGGAGTCAAAGCATGAAAATCTTTCTGTTTTAAAACTCAATTTTAAATCAATATTTCAAAGGTCTCAACATTTAATTTGGGCAAAACTTTTTATTTTTACAATCACACATTTAAAAAAAAATATTTTGGAATTGTTAGTTTTTGAGACATTCTCCAAAACTTTACATTTCAGATTTAGTGTTAAAAGTGTTGAAATAAGTTTAGATTCAAAATGAAACTGAAAGACTTTGATCTCAGCTTCAAAGTGTCTGAATCTAAAACACGATGTGAAGAAACTTCGTTACTGTTTCTGAGGTGTGAAAAATGAAATGAAGTCATTTCGTGGTCCTAAAATATTTGATGGCGTCGCCGACTTCTTTCCTTCTGTGACTGTGAGTTGAATTCTGACGGACGGGTTTTCTCCCGGACGTCACGCCGGCTCTCTCTCTCTTTTGTTGACGGTGTAGATGACGTGCAGATTTCCTGACTTCCTGTTGTTGTTGTTTTCTTTTCTACGGCGTAGATGACGTGCAGGTTGTGTGTTTCGGTGTGTGATCAGAGCTCCTCTATATTTTCTAAGTGGTTGAAAGTTGTCGTGTCCAAACAGAAGTGTAGATTTCTCTTCCTGCCTCCTGTCTGAGCTCTTTTATGAGTCTGCGCTCTTGTTTTGTAAAGAAATAAAACTTCCTGTTGGACCAAACCTCAGTTCGTCTGTGGAATTCTTTCTGTCTCAGACCAGACGGACCAGAGACCCGTTCTCCTCTTTGACCTTGCTCTCCTCCTTCTTTACTTTCTCACTTTATTTTCACTATTCAGTTATTGTACTTGTGATTTATAGAATGAAATGTTAATTTGATGATTGATCAGGTTCATATTTTTCATGCAACAAGAAAACACCCTCATCTGACACGTGAATTAATCTCATGTTTCACTTGTTTCATGTTTTCACAGTTTACAGGTGAGAGTGGCGACGATGGCGATCAGGTCGCGTTTGTTTTGACTCTCGTTGATTCTGGAGATTCATCACAGACGTCGTTAGTTTAATGAAAACCTTCCAGAACAGATTTATATGATCTTTATAAATCACTGATGCACTGAAATGTAAACTGACTTCGTACATTGTTACAGCTCATAAACATGATTCCTGTTTAATTTAAATGATGTTACTGTAATACCTCACTGTCTGTTTATAATCAACAGATTATTGTTTTAATCAGCGACACACTCACATCAGATAAATGTGATGTAATCTGATAAAACACCTCCAGAGATGTCATACAGCTGCTCCAGATGCATTGTGGGTAGGCTCCAGGCTGGGGTCCTGTAACACTGTAACTAATAATCCAGAGATATCACTTTTATTATTCCACTCTTCTTTTATAGGATCCATTTTCAGAACGTTTCCTTGGAGTCAGACAGTGAATGCAGGAACGTTTCTGACTGAAGCTCTTCATGGTGTGATGTCACCGCGTCTCCCTCCTGGACTTCAGCTGCTGCTCTGGCTTCACTTTCCAAACAGCAGAATCAATCGTGAACGAGGACGCAGAAGAAGGAGACGGAGCTGTCTGAATCTTTGGACGTTGAGCTCCTTCTCGTCGTCTAATATTAACCTGCTGCGTTTCCATAATCTGCATGTGTCCGTGTGAGTCATCATACATGAAGGCTGACAGATGGCGGACGGGTGGAGCCGCAAACTGCAACATGCTGCAACTCAAAGAGGACAGAATCACAGGAAGTGACAGTAAATAATCACCATCAATCGTTAGTTTCCATCCAGCGCTCTTCATGTTGTATGTTCCTGTTGTTTACATTCTTATTGTTTACGTTCCTGTTGTTTACGTTCCTGTTGTTTACGTTCTTGTTGTTTACGCTCCTGTTGTTTACGCTCCTGTTGTTTACGTTCTTATTGTTTACGCTCCTGTTGTTTACGCTCCTGTTGTTTACGTTCCTGTTGTTTACGCTCCTGTTGTTTACGCTCCTGTTGTTTACGTTCTTATTGTTTACGCTCCTGTTGTTTACGCTGGTTCTGGTTCTGGTTCTGGTTCTGGTTCTGATCAGGGACTCACTCTGCTGTCTGCAGTTTTTATTTGACCACACACACTTTAAAGGACTCTTCTGTGTTTCTCTGTTTGAAGGCCTTGTTACTGTGAATATGAAGCAGTTGTGACCTCAGACTGCGCTGGTTTGTCTCTGTAGTCGGATCTGAGTAATCAGATTTCTGGTTTCTTTGCTCTCCTGTTCTTCGTCCAGGTGACAGACTGATTGTTGTCCAGAACCTGAGTGTGAGTCTCAGAGTCGGGGGTTTGTGTTGGCGCGGTCCTTCGACCCGTCTGTGTTTGTGAACATGAACTGGATTCGGGTCGGGTCCGATGGAGCAGAAGCTGCTGTCAGCTGTGTGTTCAGACACACACTCATGCTGGGTGTGTGTGTGTTGTACCAACGTCCTGAGGGTGTCTGTGTGTGTGTGTGTGTGTGCACTGTGTTGTTGACAGAGTGATGTCATCAGTGAAACAGACTCAGGTGTGCTGAGTGACAGACTGACGAGTCAAAGTGGTTTGTCTGTGTCGACATGAGGACAGATCAGAACCTCGGCGCTGCTCTCTGTGAGTACCAACACACTTTTTATTTCACCTGCAGCGTCTTTAAAGGGCTCTTCTGCTGTTTCTGTGTTTGACAGCATTAAAGATGATTCTTTGTGTGTATTTATATTCTGCTGTAACACGACGGTGTCCATCTGTGATCCTCCCTGCTGTCGGCTGGCTGTGAGGATTTCTCTCACGACAGATCCAACAATATGACACCTGATACAGGAAACACTGTGTAACAAACGAGACGAGAACGTTTCACTAACTGATCGTTGTGTCGTCATCGACGGGTCAGATGATTCTGAGGTGTACCGTTCCGCTCCAGGTGACACTTTCTTTAATGATGACGTTCTTGGATAGGAAAATAATGTGCAGACAGAAATGTGAGACCTCTGCTCTCCATCAGCGCCTGCAGATGATTCTGCTGTGAAGTTCTGACACCATGTGAACCCAGAACCTGATGTGTTCGGCACACTGTGGGCTGAGGTCCAGTCAAGTGTCCGCGTTCATTAGACAGCAGATGTGAAATCAGCTCAGACACGTTAAACAGACGGATCAGAGACGTTTCCTGACTCGTGTTTACTTTGATGTAAAAAAGTTTAAAAAAACACTCAGCAGTCGTGAGTTCTTGTTTCTGTGAAGTTAAAAACATTTTGCATGACGACTCGACGTCATCGTTCGTTTCTCAGTGTCGTCCGCCAACATCACAGATGTTGAAGAATGTTCAAAACGTGTTTTCACTTCGTCTTTTTCATTTAATTCACTTAATAGTAAAAACTAATTACTGACATTAATTAATGCACCAAAGAAATTTATTACACACAATAAAAAGAAGTAAAGAATAAACAGATAAATTGTTGAATTACAAAAATGAATTCTGATGAATGAAATGAAAAATATTAATGGGAAATAAACACAAAGACAAAATGAAACAGAACAATCGATCATGTCGAATTTTGTTTATCTTTTACAGTGTTTTGGTGATTATTTGCATATTGATTCACTGATTGAGTCGTTCATCTGGTTTTGATCCTCAACAGTCACTGTGTGACATCAGAGACACCAGGACGTCACATGAACACATGACGACATGTTTTATATAAGCTGGTAACACACACACACACAGCTCTCACTGTTCCAGTGTCTGACTGTGTGTTTAATAACTGTGCTGATTATAAATGTCAATTAAAAATTAATTCCCACCAGTCGATCAGTTAATCCTGTTACAGCTCAGTCACTGTGACTCTCTGACTCTTTATTTAACGTTATTCCTCATCAGACTCACTTTCCTCTGAGACTTCTTACATCGACGTTACCGTGACACGAACAGCGTAAACCTGACAGTTCATCCTTTATATTTCATATTTAATGTTACATTCATGAATTTATTTTTGATTGTGGAAGTTTTGGGGCTCTGCGTCCGTCAGCTGCAGTGTTGTAATGTAACTCAGTAGATTTCCTGTTTCCTGTCGAGTCTCTGACGTGTCTCTGTGTGTTCAGTGTTAACGGTGCTGTGCTGCAGCTCGGCGACCACAGCAGGTAAATATCAGACTGTTTGCTTTAAAACTGTCGACTCGTCAGCTGACACACAAACTGTCAACAGACGTCTTCTTCTCTCCTTCTTCATACTTCCTACAGCCTCGTCTCCTTCTCTATATCCTTTTCCTTCCCTGCTTCCTTATTTCCTACTCACCATCCTCCTGTCTGATAAAACCTGACTCCCATAATGTTCATGATCTTCCACCTCACATGTCCTCATGTAAACCCTCAGCGGTGACGTGTGCTGTGTTTCAGAGAGGACGTTGACCTGCGACCTGCAGGACTACGCTCAGAGGCTGATCTGCTGTACGACCCCGTAACATACAGTCACGTTTCAACTGCAGTCGTCAATCTGTGGTTGTTCAGTGTCTCTGTGGTTGTTCAGTGTCTCTGTGGTTGTTCAGTGTCTCTGTGGTTGTTCAGTGTCTCTGTGTGGTTGTTCAGTGTCTCTGTGGTTGTTCAGTGTCTCTGTGTGGTTGTTCAGTGTCTCTGTGGTTGTTCAGTGTCTCTGTGGTTGTTCAGTGTCTCTGTGTGGTTGTTCAGTGTCTCTGTGTGGTTGTTCAGTGTCTCTGTGGTTGTTCAGTGTCTCTGTGGTTGTTCAGTGTCTCTGTGGTTGTTCAGTGTCTCTGTGTGGTTGTTCAGTGTTTCTGTGGTTGTTCAGTGTCTCTGTGTGGTTGTTCAGTGTCTCTGTGTGGTTGTTCAGTGTCTCTGTAGTTGTAGAAGTAATCAGATTACTTGTTTCTTCCCTCCGTCCTGTCCCGCCTCGGTCCTTCATCCAGATGACAGTCTGATTGTTGTCCAGAACGTGAATGCGAGTCACAGAGAGTCGGAGGTTTGTGTTGACGGCGTTCCTCCGACCCGTCTGCAGCCGCCGCTCTGCTCCATGACGCCCGTCCTCAACACCGTCAAGAAGAGGTAAAAAGACTGAGCGTCTGTCTGCAGACCACATCTTTGTTTACCACGCCTGAAACCTGCACGTTGATAACACCTGTCTCTTGCCCCGCCCTCTCAGGTGTGATGGTCGATACAGGTGTGCAGTGAAGATGGATTCATGTCACTTTGCTAAACCCTGCATGACCAGGTGTGTGTGGATGGAAACCACATACACCTGTGAGACTGGGAGTAGGTATCTGTGTGTGTGTGTGTGTGTGTGTGTGTGTGTGTGTGTGTGTGTGTGTGTGTGTGTTGATATTAATGTGTGTGTGTTGTTTGTTGTTGCAGGGATCCACTATGTGTGTCAGAGACGGAGGTCTACACTCGACTGTGGTGAGTTATTATGATTGTATTTAATATTCGTGTCAGTATCAGTGCTCCTGTTGATCACTTCCTGCAGTTGTTTCACATTAAAAGCTTTCAGGAGAGACTCGCTTTATTGTGAAATATTTGCAGGAAGTCTTCAGTTTAGTTTTTCGAGTTGACAGAACCAGCTGGACTTTATACCAGAACTTAAACCAGATTTCAGCAGCAGAATCACCGACCCCATCATCATCACGCGTCTGATTGTGTGTGTGTGTGTGTGTGTGTGTGTGTGTGTGTGTGTGTGTGTGTGTCCAGGATCTCAGGTGATCAAAGTATTGAGAGCTAACTACGGCCGGCTCAGTAAGAGAGTCTGCTGGTACGATTACCCTGACAGCCACCCGCCCAGCACCGCCTGTCGAGACTCCAGAACACTGCAGGTGATGGCCGGCAGGTGAGAGACACACACACGCACACACACACACGCACACACACACACTTGAGTGAACATGAATAGATACGTGTTGACTGACTTCAGGATCATGAAGAGGATGGACTGATGTTCTGGCTCGTGTGTCTGCAGGTGTGACGGTCGACACAGATGTTCGGTCCGAGCCTCCAACAGCATCTTCTCCAACCCGTGTCCCGGAACCCGCAAGTACCTGAAGTACTCCTACACCTGTGTGGACCGCGGTACCTGCCCGACCTCAAACCTTAAAAAATAATAACTAAAAAAAAGCATTTGAAGATCCATTAAATGCACCAAAATATTGATAAACATAATCATTAATACATTTATGAAATATTACATGAATTTATATTTCTTTTGTTTTTCAATGACTCAAGTTTTCATTTTACGATTAATTTTAATTTATCTAGCGAAAAAATGTGATGTATTAGTTAAAGAAAGTTAAAGAAATAATAAATTAATTAAATTTGATAAAACAAATAAATCAGCAGAATTAATACAGAAGAAAATAGAAATAGAAATATCAATTTGACCGATTGTATTAATTAATTAAAACCTTCATTTAATTAAATGTATTATTTTATTTGACAGTATCTTTGGTGCGTTTGATGGCTAATTAATTTATTCATTTATCTGATGATGTATTTATTTATTTATCTGTGTCCTTATTGATTCGGGAGGTTCTCAGCACATTAACATCTGTAACACTGAAACTCTTCTCGTCTCCTGCAGAATGAAGGTGAGAAGATTCACCTGGACACAAACTCACCAGCGTTCCACTCTCAGAGCTGAAGATCTTTGAAATGTTTGAATTAATCTGAACATTAAAAGAGTTTCGTGTAACGTTGCTGCAGTTTGGTTTCATTCCTCACGGCTGCAGTTTGTGACGTTCTTACAAACAGAACCTGTAGTTTCATCAGAATACAGAACCAGGTTCTGATGTGGAGAAGCCTGGCGCCCCGCGAGGTTTCACATCCGCCCTGTGTCTGAGCTTCTGGGTCGTCGTGAGCGTCAGACTGACACGTCACATCTCATGTCATGATTGATCGTCAATCAATCAATCAACATTTGTATCACACTGATTCATCTCATGACACTTCCCAAGCTGAGCAGGTCCAGAACAAACTGACCCAGCAGTCCTGCAAGCAGCAGCTGGAGACAGTGGTGACAAGAAAATCTGCCTTTAACAGGAAGAAACCTCGAGCAGAACCGGACCCGGTGCTGGTTACAGATTATATGATGTGAAGTCATGAAGCCGGCTCAGCAGCAGGTTCTGACCTCAGAGTCCAGTTCAGTTCACATGCCATAGTCAGGAGCAAGTTGGGGTTCAGTATGTTGCTCATGGACACTTGGACATGCAGCTCAGCTCAGCCCGGAGGATTTGAACCAGCAACCTTCCGATCACTAGCTGACCGGCTCCACTGGCTGAGCTACAGCCGCCCCTCTGATCAGAAACCTGCGCAGGTCTTCTCACAGTTCATTTAAAAGCTTCATCGCTTCACACACACACACACACACACACACACACACACACACACACACACACACTAATCAAGGTGATCCAGTGGAGTCAGCACTGACCCTCGGCAGCGTCATCGTGTTTGAACAGTTTGTTTGATCTGCTCTCTGTTCACCTGTCAGGAAATTCCAGTTTCACCCGATCTGAGTCACCTCAGCACCAGACTCCCTTAACAAATGTGTCAGTTTAGTGAGTTGTTGAGTTGGAGACACTTTATAAACTCTGTGAAACTCTGTCTCTGACTCATTCTGCATTATTTGGACCTTCTTGTTCATTCAGCAAATGTTCTACATGAACTTCTTTCTGTCTCTGAGTAGAAACATGGAGTCAGTTTGTCTCAGTGATGGACGGGTTTGTTTATTTAACTTGAACCATTTTTGTTCTAAAATCAGACACTCAGTCTCAAACAATACAACATGAATTATCATTAATATATCATATATTATATATGATATATCACGTATCCACCTGAAACAGCAGGTGATCGTCCACACGCTGCTCCCAGATCAGTTCCACAGATTCAGTGGAACGTGTGTGTTACAGTCCTGAAACTTCAGCTCAGCTCTGTTTAATTAAACTCTGTTAAATGCAGTTTAATTCCTCGCCAGCACAGCAGGCAGCAGTCGGTAATATTTCCATTAAGGCTGAGCGTGTCCTCCTCCGTGACGGTAATAATCATAAACCAACAGTTCACATTATTTATATTTTCATTTAACGTCCAGCAGAAGAAGAAGATGTGATGCTGCTTCATTATCCCTCAGCAGGGTTTAAAGGTTTAACTCCTTCACAGCTGATTGCTTTAATTAGGATTTAGAGCAGGACAGAAAATTACACATGGAGAGAGATTAATATTATTCTTAGACTTTTTCTTCTCAGGATGAGTTTGGAAGTGAATCCATTAATATGAAACCTTCAGACTGAAGGTTATTAACCCTCTGCTGCCCAGACAGAAGATTCATGACCGACAGTCGAGGAGAGAGGATGAGAAGAAGAAGT